>NC_050193.1:13183574-13331074 GCF_008315115.2 Sander lucioperca | reverse complement strand
TAGACTGGAAACAGCTAGCCTTGCTTTGTCCCAGATATGTGTTAATTAGTTATCTTTAGAGGTGCTTCCCATCTTGGTGCTAAAATGTCAAACCACTGCTTTAAGGACTTGGTTTACACACTATGTCATGCTTACTTTGGTCTGCTTCTTCTCCGTGGCATAGACAATGGAAGTGCAGCATACTTCAGCAATCTTGCGTCCTTCACCGTAGAAAGACCAGCAGCAGATCTCATCCCCAAGCACATCTTTGACAAACAGGACGCGGCCATTAAATCGGAGCACGAGTTTGTCAAACAGTTCAATGTTCTTCAGCAGGTTATCATCGGAGTTGCTGGTCACAGGGGAGAGACAAAGAGTAAGTAAAGATCAACTGAGAAGATTAACAAGCACTTTTCACTCAAAATGACGCGATTACGTGAAACGCTGACACTTTGTTATGGCAGCGTCTGTTTTTTTTTAAATTGCTTTTCAGACTCCCTGTAGGATACATGCACAGTCTGCCTTAGTTTTTACCTGGTGTAAGAGTATTTGTTGTTTCCTCTGTTGTTCTGCAATTTTACAACCGGCTGTAGAAACAAGAAACATGCATAAATCCAGGTGATATTGCAGTCTAAAAGTGGAACATCAACTGAAACATAAAAAACAGCAGACTAACATTTCCACAGCTCACAGTTCTAAATCTCTTCAAGTCATCTATCTAAGGCTACGTTTACACGTGGCCGGCTATTTTCATAAACAGACATTACACCCTCTCCGTTTTCAAAAATAACATCGTGCACACCTCTCAGTTATCAGAAAAGTGTTCGTTTACACGAACCTGTGTATATATGCCGTCAAGAACACGCCAAACCTGTAGGTGACAGTGTAATGAGAAGCTCAAGCCCACGTTAGCCAATCGGAATCCCGAAAATAGCAACAACAGCAACGAATCACTTCCTCTTTCTCTTTTGAACAAAGATGGCGCCAGGATCGGCTGCCTAAACCTCCGTTTGTCTCAGTTTACATGCAAACGTGCAAACAAAGTTTTCCAAAATCTCCACTCTGGCCGGAGTTTTTAGAAAGAATCCTTTTCAGAGGCAAATTCTCCGTTTGCGTGTAAACGAAGGGCACAAAAGAAGGGAAATGTCTCTGTTTTTCAAAATAACCATGTACGTGTAAACGGGGTATGAGTCATCTTTTTTTATTCTGTACAGAGAAACAGTCAAACATTTGGTACACAGGACAATTAGGGTTTCATAGCTGCTAACCTGCTACACACTTGTCAGTGGTCCATTTGATTAAGACAAAAAGCAATTTACCTTTCTACAAGTAGCAATCATCTTCTGTTCTTCTTTGGCTGAGGTGATCATGGGGATACGACACACAGTTTCAAAGACATCCTTTTGTTTCTGAAGGTAAACAAAGAAAGGACATTGAAACACACCTGCAACTAACACTATTTTGTAAGTATCAACAAACTGGATAAAATCTATCTTAATCTCAGAAATAATGTGAAACACCTATCATAAGTTTCTGGTTTAGTCTGACAAACAGCTATTTACCTGCATGGCACTGAGGCAGTGCTGGACGAGTCCCTGGACGCGATAATACTGGGCCTCCTTCAGAACCTCGTCCAGTTCCCTGTGCTCCTCCGGAAGTGGTACTGAGCCATCTCGTAGGAAGTTCAAAACCAGTCCAAAATGTCTGCCACACCTATCCAAAACTACCCAACCTGGGACAGCAGGAACAAATATTGAGACATTTGGGTTTTTCAGTAATCTTTGTTACTTTGTGTAGTAGGCCAGTGGCCCCAGTGTACATCCCAGTCATTTAGAAAACAGCTAGCATAGACACACCTTTTCCATACAAAACAATCGTATAGGCCGCACCATGAGCACACGAGATAAAGTTGGTGGTGCAGACAATCCTGTAGTGTGTGAGAGGGAAACTTTCCTACCAATCTCATTACAGTATTTTTAGACGTTTGAGCTCTTACAGCACAAAACTGGATCACACCACCAGTGTTAGACTTGCTGTCCAAGTTCAAAAAGTTGTAGAATGTAGAAATCACATTGATCTGAATGAAATACACTGTATGATAAAAGATCAAGGCTTAAAAGGTGATATGTAAAAGTTATTTAGTAAATATTTAGTAATATTGAATGTACAGTGCTAAGCATAAGTGACTACACCCATGGTAAAGTTGACTAAAAAGAGGAATAAAAAAAAATCATCTTTTGGAAATTGGTCTTAATGCCTTAATTATAAAAATTAGGAAAACCCCAACCTTTTAAGGACACCAATTTTCTTTGTGAATGAATAATGTATTGTAAATAAATAAATGTTCTTCCTTAACATACAGGGGGCATAAGTATACACACCCCTATGTTAAATTCCCATAGAGGCAGGCAGATTATTATTTTTAAAGGCCAGTTATTTCATGGATCCAGGATACTATGCATCCTGATAAAGTTCCCTTGGCCTTTGGAATTAAAATAGCCCCACATCATCACATACCCTTCACCATACCTAGAGATTGGCATGGGGTACTTTCCATAAAATCATCTCTCAATGCAAATCAAACCAGGTATTATGCTAACTGAAATAAAAACCATTATTAAGGCATTAAGATCAATTTCCAAAAGATGATTTTTTTTTTATTCCTCTTTTTAGTCAACTTTATCATGGGTGCATTCACTTATGCTTAGCACTGTATATACATTTAGATCGCTGATATCAATGGCACGGCCCTCAAGACATTAAACAACAACAATGTGGATCCAGTAAAAAGGTTAGTGCTCACTAGACAGACACATCCACTCACCTTCTGAGTCTATGGAAACCTCTGTTCCTCCATTGCATATGCTCCGCAAGAGACTGTCTTCCTTGCTTAATGTCTGGACAGTGGTATAATGCAGCGAGCCACCCACATTTAATTTGACATACTTGCTTCCTATCAGACCACGATTTCTGAGCTCATCTGTGTTGTGGAAGACAGGCTGGGAAACAGCAGACTGGGTAGAGTCAGCAGCATGACTGCCTACTGAAGCCTCAGCAGACATGGGGCTGAAGAGTCACTTCCTGACTGCAATACAGAAGGATGTGATGGATTATGAGTGCAGGTTTGGACTACAAAAAGCGTTGAATAATTCTTATGTATTATAAAAGTGCATAGTTACTATATCAGTTGTCTCTTAATTGACAACTGAGTGGGTAAACCATGTGTAATCGCTGAATCTAAAGTACTCTTTTGTTATTATGATAAGATTATTTGTATTCACAAAAGCAGCACAGACACCAGATGTGGTATTACATCCAGCGTCAAATATTTAAATAGCTTATAACCAGGTCAAGGTACACTGGAAAATAAAGCAAATATTTGGGTGGGGATATGCATGTCACCATGTCCCACTGTGTGAATTAGGGTGAGACTAAATGCTGCAGTTACATTCTGGGACACTCCTACAGACGATGCAGTATGACATTAACACTCTTCGTGTGTAGACAACAAACTCAAGAACTTGTACTGAGAACAACGCTGGACCACAATATCTTTTCGTTCTCCACTAACTGGACAACACACAATGATGTGAACATACCCTAAATGGACATGAAATGATCATTTTATTTCCAAACTGCAAAACAAGTTATATTAAACTGACTAAATACTCCTTATATGTAAAGTGCAGCAGTAACTGCCAAGCTTTTTTTTCACACCTCATCTCAGTGGGATTCAGGAAGCACTGTGTCAGAACAGCCCTTATTTTTTAATATAATAATTATTATTATAGTTATCATACATAAGCAGGCGCAGCATGCACGTAGAATGTCCTGTCATCTGTTGTCCCACAGCAGTGGTACAGCAGAACACAGCTAACGTTATCACCAAAGTTAGGCGATTATCAAGTTATCATGTTAGCAACTAAGCTGGCTACAACCACAAGTCACATTAGCTCAGAAATGGCTGAGATCCAGTTAACGTTAGCTAGCTAGTTGTTGAGAGGATATATGCTAAGTTATCAGGCTAATAAAATCAAATAATATTAGGTTAAGTTAGCTAGCTTATAACAAAATGTACTTACCACACTGAACATCCAAGGGAGCTGCAACAGTGAACCTAACGTTAGATCAGCCAAGATAGCTAAATGTGTAAGGTTAATCAGCCAGCTATTGATAATTAGCTAGCTATCCAGATAATAATAACAGCTCGTAACGTTACCACACAAGTGAATTTACAACGCAGCTAGCTAGCTAGCTAACGTTTGACATCTCATTTTAATCGCGGCCAGCCTAACGTTAGCTAACGTTAAATCATAGAGGCTAACAACGGCTATTCTACGCTTTGAGCTAGCAATGCTTCTTTGTTTTGTATCGCTTCTTGGGTGGAAATTCAGAAACTAGCCATCAAAAAATGCTAACTGCTAAATTAAGAACAGCCGATTCCATTGTTGGACATAAAGATTATTAACTGATGCTAATAGGATAAGCTAAGTAGGTCACTCGGAAACGAAACTCGCACATATTCTTCCGCTGCTGTCTTCTTCTTCTACTTCATCTTTGTGTTAAACAGCAACTTGTGATGTGAATTAGCGCCACCTTATAGAATGGAAGCGTGTGTTACTAATACAGTACACACACCGTTCTCTTAATACATCCATGGTACACACTGGTGACTTCTACACAAAAAAATAGTATGCTTTTTAACATAGTTTTCAGATGATGAAAGACTGTTTATAATATGTGTATACTAGTGTGATTTTTGCAAATAACAAAAGTAACATTTTTCCTGATGTTACTCAATGTTTGATGTTTATCAAGCGGGATGATGTCATTTTCTATACAGTCATTGATTTAGAGTCATGTGCGTTTACCGCCCTCTAGTGGTCACAGTGAGGAACTGCAATATAAATTTCGTCAAGGTAGCGTCAATACAACATTAAAGACAAGCTATCACTTCCGGTTAACATATTAAAAAATAAAGTGACCAAACTGAAGCAATCACAAACCAATTTACAGAAATGATCGTGACATTATTATGTTCGCAATGCTCTATTGGTCAATCTAAATCCTTCAGTGGGAATAATACAGATAATTGTATTGATTATCATTATTCCTTAGGGGTCTCAATAAGGGTTTTCAAAGTTATGTATGTTTTAATCGTGGATAATACATCAATGTTTTTTAATGTTTGTTAATGCCACGCTTACACGTCCGGTGACTACTTCCAAAATAGTGACCAAACTAAAGAAATCAAGGTAGAATAATGATACACACAAATTATCATGACAACTTTAAGGTACATTTTCATTTCTGAATCAAAATATTGAAGTGGTCAGTGGGTGAAACCTAAGCCATAAAAGTTCAAAATTATCTCTAAAACATATAGCATAATTTTCCCATTGTGATATTTTTTTCAGTGGACGACTTATTATGTATCAATATGATGTATGTTTTTGAATGCAAGATGTAGATATAGTACTGCTATTTGGAAAAATAAAAGCTGATTTCTACAAGTTTTACACCATTCAACAGAGACTTTATTTCCAGTTTACTGCCTTCAAAAGAGTGTATTCATATATGAAGCAAAGAAATGCTACCGATGATAAGAGAAGAATTAAGTCTACAAAGCAACAGTCTCCTGGATCCTTCATTTGGCACAGTGAATGAGACTACATTCACTGTTCAAACAATCAGTTGTAAATAAATACATAATGCATCACAGCAAGCAGCCAAGTTTGTAATTTTTCATCAACATTGTGCATACAACATCAAATCTGATAACAATGATAACTGTCAATAACTATAATGATAATGGCAAGATTAAGCAGAAGCAATATAATTTACAATCAGTGCATGCTTTAAGCATAATGACATTCATGTCCTCACCTTTTCCTTATATGTCATGACACTGGGTGACTATGCACTCCAGAAACAGCGAAGAATAAAATAAACTGCTTTTGTAAACAGTATTGCAACAACAGATGAAACACTTAGGGACATTAAATTATTCAACATTATATTTTGGCACAGAATTTTCATTACATATATAATGAAAATATATAACCCCCAGCCACCATGTATAAGTGTATATATTAGGCTTATATATATAATTTAATATATATACCAACCTCAATCAATATTAAGTCAGATATTTACATTCAATTTGTGTGTTTGTGTTACACAGAGAGAGAGAGAGAGAGAGAGAGAGAGAGAGTGAGAAGGAGAGAAAATGACTGTGTTGATCTCAGACTTTTTCTCATGATTGAAAGTAAAGTATTCTTCCCTTTTACTGTTACACTTAAAAATGTAACATGAGCCACTCGCAATGAAAGAAAAACATTCGGTGTGTGTATGTGTATGCTCATGACTGTAACTTTTAATAGTTACAAATAAAGTATTGCCAAGTTATCTAATGTTTTGGCCTCATAATAATTTAACTTAATAAATAAATCCATTTCCCTTCACCCTTTTTTACCTCTCCTGTTCTTATGCCTCCCAAATTGTTTTTTCTTCTTGTTTGTTATCAATTTCTTACCCATCATAAGGCACCAGTCCAAATGATACAGAAAGTTGGACTGTGAAGTAGGACCCACGTTTGGCAGACCACCATATCAGTGCAACAAATCAAAGTAAAGCACTTCCACAAATTCATAAACCAGCAATACAGTGATGGTAAAACAGAAAGATAATTAGAAATGAATATTAAAATGTGAGTGAGGCCTTATAATACAAAGGAATCTATCTTCTAAAATAATTGAATCTTTCGGTGGTTTTCAATTCTCACCAAGACATTTTCTCCTTTAAATGGATACTTCATACTCCCGCGTATCCTGTGGGCAAAGTAAGAAATCGTTCCGTAAAAAAATCATTTAAGACTTTTAGTTTATAAACAAATACATATAAAACTGTCTAAAGTCTCTGTTAAAACAAAGTTTAAAGGTGCTATAAGCAATGTTGGGTGAAGTCACTTCTTGTTGACATTCAAAGTATTGTCAAACAAAACGGAGGCTAGCTCGCCCCTCCCTCCTCCTCATCCCGTCCCCTCCCCCTCCCTTCCGCGCACTAACCCTCCAAACCCCACCCCCAAATCCTTCTTGTCTGTTATTGGCTGGAACACTGTTATGTTTGGTGGTGCAGGTTGGTTGCACAGTTTGTTTTTGTTGGCGTTTGTGGAGCCTGGGCTGTCTACAGAGAGCGCGTTTTTTTAAAGTGTGTTCAGGGGACAGGCAGCTAGCGGATAGTGAGGAGATGTTTGCTGTATGTGACAAAAAATGTTGTAGGCTAAAAAACGTGTGACATCGCTTAGAGCACCTTTAAAGTATCAGCCTTGTACTTACCCCTGCCTCATACAGCGGGTTGTTGAAGTCGGACTCAACTGTAATGGGACTGTAGGAGTGTGTGTGAGAGAGAGACTTCCAGAAGAGCGGCTTCCATTCTAGTCTGCAGATGCTGTAAGTGAGGAAAATAAAATAACATATGAGCACATGAATAAAGGCTACAGTTGTTTTATATTATTGTGAACTGAGGTGAAGAAAAGTAAAAGCAGTGTTACAAATCAAACAAGGATTCAATGCCACTTTGGTTACCCAGGTTACTCACTTTGTATAGTACATGTAAATTCCTCCAATCAGGAGGATGACCAGGATGATTGGCAGAATTATTGCCAAAGCAATGTTCTCACTCAGGATCTGATGGGACGGCTCGAATGACTGGGACACTGGGAAATAGTCAAAGAGTGATCACAAAACAAAAAGCTTTATTCATCAACCGTGATGTTTTTCTGCTTACAATGTACTCTTGATTTAGTTATTAATCTAAAAATGTCAAACACACTAAAAAGAGGCTGCTAAATCTGGAGAAACTCTACGTCTTAGTATTAGCACTTTAATTTAATTTGCTAAATCTAAATTGTCTAAAAACTAACAATCTGATAACTGTCCTAACGTTACTTTTTTATGACTTCGCCAGCATTAATTGCACTTTACATTTAGTAAAGTACATTAAAATGTTAGTTGTAAAAGCTGTTGTATCTCCCAAGTGTACAAAAATACAAATGACTTTATACACATCACAAATAGTAGAAGAAAAAACACCTTCTAATTTGTGATCATCCAAAAGCTCCTCATATGCCACTGTTTGAAATAAAGAAAAGAGAAAGAGAAGTACAAGACATGATTAAATATTATATCTGCACCGTTGGGATTGCATTACCATATTTTCATTCAGGTCTATTAGGGGTGCACGATTCAGAAAATGTCAAGATTCGATATCGATTTTTAGGCTCAAGATTCGATTCAAAATTGATTTTCGATTCAAAAACGATTCGGGATTTAAAAAAAACCGATTCACAGTATGTAAATGTAGTTACTTTTCCCATGTGATTGCAGTAAACACAATTTAAAAAAAAAAGAAAATTACAATTTTTTTTTAATTAAAAAATATGAATCGATTTTTGGAATTCTATGAATCGATTTTTAATTGGTAGAGCTTGAATCGCGATACGAATGTTAATCGATTTTTTTGCACACCCCTAAGGTCTATGTTCTGTAACTAAAATAACGTTGAAACAAAACATTGATAAAGACAGCGAATCTTAAAAACGTAACCTCATTAATTCAAATCTGGACACAGTGAATAAGATGTGTCGAGCCGTTTTCCTGTTCTGTTCCTCGACTGAAAAGAAGGTCCGGTGACAGTGATAACCTTTACCTTTGCAAAAGGGCGGTGGGCTGTTCCACTGAGAGGGATGGCCGGGAACACAGCTGATAATGACCTCGCCGATGAGTTCGTAGCCCTCATAACAGAAGAAACGCAGAGTTTCTCCTGCCTGGTAGCTGTGCTTGTACAAGGTTTGGTAACCATTGTCAGGGACACCAGGGTTTGGGCACGGGTCATATTTTACTGATCAGGGCACACATAAAGACACAGTTAATGTTGCAGTTCATTTTCAAACTTGACAGCAATAAGCATCATAAACAGACACCCAGCAGAGGGCGGGAAAGGGACTTACAGACACACTTTGGGCTGCGGTCGCTCCATTTGGGGGTGCCAGTGTCTCTTCCGTGGCAGGAGATTTGGCTTGGACCTTCCAGTTGATAACCCTGGTTACAAGAGAAACGAACGACTGTTCCAACTGCAAAACCTGCCTCGGGGCGCACTGAGCGCGCTCCGTTTACCACCTCTCCTGGGTCAGGACACTGCTGGACTGTGGGGGACACAGTGGGATGGCATTTAACTTAATCCTGCCATTGGACTTCATCAAATATAGTTCAATACAAAGAACAGAGGAGAAACAGCATTATGACTGCATTGAATGTTACTGACACAAGTTAAAAAACGTGGATGAAACCTGGATGCGGTTGTCTAAGAATAAAACTAAAAACATCACAACAAACTTTGACATCTATTCATCTAATCTTCCCCGTCACATACAACGGTCACATTTAGATTAGATTAGACTTTATTGTCCACCTTAGTGGAAATTTGTCTTTCTTAGTTATTACATACAGATCCCAGTGCTTCTGAAGATCTTTAACGTACGTCCCACTACTTGTCTCACCTTTGACACATGTAGGTGGACTGCTGCTCCAGGAGAGGTCCCACTGGCAGGTGATGATGTCAGAGCCACTGATGTCATATCCTGGTTGGCACTGATAGGTCAGCACACTGCCTCTCACAGGGGAGGAGTGGGACGAGCTGATCCAGCCGAAGTCAATTTGAGGGAGAGTAGGGCAGGTGTCGTTTGGCTCAACCTCTGCTCGACACAGACAGAGAGCAATGAAATAAATTAAAATAGGTTGTTCATGATCTCTTCTTCAGTAATGGCAGACTTCAACTGATAGCCGTTTACACAGGCCTACTGGATATTTTCAATGTTAAAATGTGTAGGTTCAAGATTTTTACACTTAGCCATTAAACCAGTTACTTAAGGAGGGCACTTACCACGGTAATGAATGAGGAATCCCTGACTCAGGATGAAACTGGAATCATCTGGATCGCTCTGAAACTGAATGGTGACTTCTGACCCCCCAGACACAACCTGGAAACGCTCTCTGGAGCCCAGGTATTGTCCAATCACATGGGACATTAGATCACGTCCGTCAAAAACGGTCAGCACATCAGTGTGGCGGATATTTAGACTTTAAAAAGGAAAGACAAGAAAAAAAAAGAGTAATTTGGTTTTACTTCAGAGAGATTCTGTTTTTTTATAAGATGAGCAGTCCACCCACCTGACACGTTTTATTAGCCAGTAAAGAGTACAGAGAGGAAAGGCAGCTGCAACATGTTATCTTCCTTTCTCTTTTAGGTACAATTCATATATGTACAAAGCCTATTCAGTATAATCTATGTATAATCTGTAAATTAATCGCAATGTAAACGTGCTATTAGAGGAAAATAAAACAGAATCACATTTGTTGAAAGTTGAAAGTGTGTATATTTTGTGGTGCACGCATGAGTTGAATTTGATACCAGGATGCTGGTTAAATTGACTTTTGTTCATTAAAGACTTTTGCAATTATTTTGGCAATCAAATGAATTGCTGATTCTATTACTCTAATGGGAATACATTACAGAACATTTCCTGTTCTACCATCTCCTACCAAAGGTTTTCTTGACTTCAAATATATTGTATGGCAAACCCTTGGCATGTAAGATATTATCGTTTGGCAGTACGAGGAGACCATTCTACACACTAAACTAAACACATTAAACTTGCTAATACTGCTTATGCCTAAAGCATACGCCTTGCTGAAACCATCACGATCAAGACAATGATTGTAGTGTTTGCGTGCAAAATCTATAAGATATCTTTTTGACTGTGGATAGCATGACAAATAATACAAAATGTTGTATACTGTGGTATTAAAACATGTACTATATGAGTCAAAATCAGTCAGATTGACTACCTAGATTTAACTTTCCAATGGTTTGATTCAGTGTGTGAAATACAAGGTTGGATCACTGGCTCAATTGGTATCCAGGTCATTATTACAGTACATAGTAATATGTAATAACTGTCCTGCTATGGCACCTCTTGGGCACAGTGAGGATTTGAATTTAGCAAATTAGAAAATTAGAAGCAACATCTGTGAAGTGAAGGGCTTATGTTACTACTGTGATTTTGCTAATTTATTTGTGACGTAAGTAAGACAGTATGCAATTATTCAATTTGCTGATACATACAAACACAAGAAAACAAACAAGGTTGGTTAACTTTTAACTTAACAACTTAAATTAAAGCAATACTCACATCTGGACATCCAGTTCAATGCGTTTCTCCTCGTTGCCATGGATCTGCCATACACAGTCCAGCCCCTTGGAGTAGCTCTGGGGCCAATCAGGAGACAAGATGGTACCCGATGGCTCGGTCAACTCCCCTCCACACAGAGCTTGCAGAGCAGAAGAGAGGAGAGAAAGTGCAGTGAGGACGTGGACTGGGAGACAGAGAGAATGATGAAAGGTGTGATGAAAAAACAGCAGAAACTGGAAAAAGAAAAGCATCTGGAGAAAAAAGAATTATAAATGGAGGGAAAGAAAATGAGATACAGTAAAATGATCGAGGAGAGATGATAAAGATTTCTGATCCCATTTTTTAAGCAGTCGAACAGTTTCCACTCTGAGAGAGACAGCCCTCCTTCATACATGGATGCTCTCGACCATCACAAAAACTCCGACCTCTTCGCCATGCAGAGCACTAAAATATACCAATATCCCACTATACCTCCCAGTACATCACTGTGTACTAGCTACAAAGCTGAAATACCACACAGCATATGGCTTTCGGAATGTCTTTCGCATGGTTGAAACTACAGCACCTGTGTTTTCAGCCAGTCCCTGACCCGGTGTAATGTCTCTGCTAGTTTCATATCTGCCACAGTCTCTCTGTTGCTCTCACTTTTCACAGCATGCCAGCAGTTGAGCAGATTAAAGAGTCAGCTTGGCTGTAGTCGTCAAGCTACAAACATCTTGACGCTTCAGGCACCCATCTCAACACAGTACAATTTGAATATTAATGAATCAAATGACTTTCTCTCTCTATGCAAAAACTTACAAAGCTCAGTGTGTTTTTGAAATGTGGATTAGTAGAAGATTTAGTTAAATCAAGAAAATTAAGCCCAGAAACAACAGATAAAGGGAAAGGAATAAGAAAGTTTGTAATTCTGATTAAAGATATAAAAAATAAATTCATTCACTCATTCAAAATAATCCCAAATCTTACCTTTGCACACAGGCTCGCTGTCATTCCAGTGGGGATTGCTGGGGTCGACACACTCAATCGTGCCCGAACCTTGCTCCATGACAAAGCCTGGGGAGCAGGTGAAGGTAACAGTGGTGCCCAGCTGATATGTGATGTCACTGCTGCTGAAATTTCCATGGGGCATGTAGGGCTCCCAGCAGTGTTCATCATCGAAAGCTAAAAAAAGACAGAGAAAAAGTATTTCCCAGTTCCCTTAATGTTACGTTCTCCTGCTCAACAAAATTAAGCAACCATGCCCATTTAATTCAGGAGGGAGCAGTGTCGCTTTTCATTTGGGATGACCCAGAATCTCAAACCCTCTCGGTTAGAAAAAGCCCAGGTGTAAGGCACTAAAAGCTTAAGCAGTGAGCATCTCCAAAGTCTAAAAAGAATCCCACTGAAGCGTGGGCAGACTGTAAGCACTTAAAGGAACACGCCGACTTATTGGGACTTCAGCTTATTCACAGTAACCCCCGATACATACCCTTCTCATCTCCGTGCGTGTTGTAACTCTGTCTGACGCCCCCAGCGCTAGCTAAGCCTAGCACAGATCCTGGAGGTAACCGGTTCCAACTAGCCTACTGCTCCGAATAAGTGACAAAATAACGCCAACATGTTCCTATTTACATGTTGTGATTTGTATAGTCACAGGGTGTACAAATAACAAGGTCCTATGAGACACAGCCATCTTCTAACCGTATACAAACTGGGAACTATATTCTCAGAAAGGCGAAGCACTGCTACTTCTGCTACTTGGGCGGAGTGATTTGCTAGCAGCACCTGAAGCCCTGTGGTGAGGAGCAGAGAGTTCGCCTGGAGTTCGCTCAGAGTTGGAGTAATAGAGTCAACAATTACCAGATAGTAATAGCATAGTGCCCTTGTTATTTGTACACCCTGTGACTATACAAATCACAACATGTAAACAGAAACATGTTGGCGTTATTTTGTCACTTATTCGGAGCAGTAGGCTAGTTGGAACCGGTTACCTCCAGGATCTGTGCTAGGCTTAGCTAGCACTGGGGGCGTCAGACAGAGTTACAACACGCACGGAGATGAGAAGGGTATCGACTTGTCTAACTCTGGGGGTTACGGTGAATAAGCTAAAGTCCCAATAAGTCGGCATGTTCCTTTAAGTGGCTCATTATGGCCCTCTTAAACACAACAACAAATTAATGAGAAGAAAGTCTTGGTTTTCTAGACATTTGGCTCATTCCCACTTTAGATATAATATATAATAGATGAATTACCTAAATAAATTATCTATAACTTATCAAGAGAAAGGTCCACCTTCCAAAAGGTTTTTTGAGATTAAAATAACTTGTAACAAGTGACACTGAGGCTTTTGAATTATTGTAATTGGTGGATTCTGGAAATGCTATAATGAATCATATCTAACTTTTTTTGAGGCAGAATACTGACCCATTGTATTAAATATGATACATTAACAAGCTTAGGATGTGCAGCAAGACATTGACTTTGTATTTTTCTGAGTGTGGAAAAGAAAAGTGTCTCTGCTCACCCTCGTATCGCAGTGCCAGAAGCAGAGGAATGGAGGAAGAATCAGCTGTGAGCTCCAGGTACAGTGTGGCGCTCTCACTCAGCAACCCACGTTCTGGGACATCATCCAGGTCTGAGTCAAAGAGTGGTGGAGACAGGGAACTGTTTCCACCGCGCACAATTAACCTGAGAGGAACAAACCACAATGTAAGCTTGAGTAGAGAAGGACATGTTATGATCAGCGTCTGAATGAGTATTGCATGAATGTGCATGGATAGCAGATTAAATGCAATTAACATCCACATGTCTGGTGTAACATATAGGACACTGGTGTAGAATAGAAAACATTTTGCTTTGGTCAAGGATAGGCTACTGTAGCTATATTTCTATACATTTGTGAAATCTAAATTTTTCTTTTCTTTTGTAATGCTTAAATCAAGATGTTCATTCAATTAGAAGTTAGTTGTAAGGGTGTATTTTCCATGTTTACATATGAGATAACCAGTTGGTAACTAAATATAATGTTTGCCTATCATTAAATAATGATGTGTGAGAAAAAAAACGTAAGGTTTAGGCAAAAAACACTTTATAGGCAATGTATTAGCCAGAACTTTCGGGGAAAGAAACATATAGCAAATACATTTTTTACTATTGTCTGTCTAGCATAAATCCGGTAGTTTTAGGTTTTTGATATTTTAAATTGGATTAGTTTGCTTTAATAAATCAACAACATTAAAATGACAAATAAAGAAAAGGAAGGAAAGGAAGAAAATACTGCACTGATCTGACTCTAAGAGTATCATAAGTTTGTGGAAAGATACCAGGACAGTATTATTAGGTGTACTTTCTAAAATCAGAGTAAAAAACAAATTTTGTGATACACAAAGTAGTGGAAACACAAACTTACTTATCATCATCTTCATCCAGTGCAATCCTCTCAAAGTGTAGGTGGAGTCTGTGTCCCTCTTTGGCTTCTATTAACCAGTGGCAGCTCAGGTTGTTTCCATTACTGTGGTTACTGACAGATGGAGGGGGTGGAGACAGTATTCGGCCAACTGTTGCATTACGAATCCACCCTCCACAAGACACAGCTAAAGAAAATAATATCCCACATATTATTTTCCAAAATCCACCACCTTAACAATCACACTGTTTCCAAACACTAGCCAGTACTGCATCTAAATGAGTTTACTGACCGACACATTGTGGCTCATGAGTGCTCCAGTGTGGTTGTGTTGTGTTGACACAGGTAGCAACCTCATGGCCGCGAACCTGGAAACCTGGATCACAGTGGAAGTGGGCCTGACCTCCAGGATGGATGTCAGTCACTGTCACTCCGCCGCCCTCAGGAGACAGAGGGAATGGGCAGGACAGCAGAAAGGCTGTTGGTGTTGATGAAACAGGAAGGAAGTTAAATGTATTATGTAAAGTGGAAGATTAAAAAGTTGAGGTTGATGTTCAAAAAGGTTCTTTTCTCTCACATTTTCAATATATTATTCTACTGGTGAATGTCTGTGCCCACGGATCATACATTTCTAGCACCTCTTTCATCTACACTACTGTATACCATGCTGTCAAAACTCTTCTCATTCACCATTCACCTTGTGACTGAGAACCTTCACAGACATCTTGCTAAGCATTTTGGTATGAACACCCTCAGAATGGTACGGGAGTATGAAAGCATAGCCAGGAAAATTGCAGACTACAGTAACCACCCACGGTTTAACCTGAGATGCCGACAACATAAACTTATACCATTATATTATTATATATATTATTATAACTGACTGAGAACCTTCACAGACATCTTCTCATGCACACTTTTCATGTGTCACTATCTCTGACCATTCAGCTTCCCCTCCATATTCTAGGTAAATATCAGTTGGATGTTGGTCTATTTTTTGTCCCTTTATTTGATTGGACAGGTGTACAGTATATAGGTTGGAATCAAACCTAAACTCTTTAAATCTATCAGTTCCTATCCTATCAGTGTGCACTCCGTTTCTTGACTATGACCATCGGAACATTTACCATGCTTGCACGTTTTTAATATGCAGGTATGCAGGTTTCCAGCCACAGTAAAATTTCTTCATGCATAGAGCACAACATAAATCAGTAACATTTTCTTACTGTTCACCAAGATAATAGATCCAAAGTAGGGATTTTAACACCTGCCATTTCTAGTTATTTTATGAAACCTGAAGCGTTAATTTACCTTGATAGTGGAGGCTGAACACACCGTGGTTTGACTGTCGGAGACTGCGATAGTGTATGTACACCTGATTGGTTGTACTGCGAATCACCTGACCCTCTCTCATCAGGGTCTCGTTGGCTAGGAGCTCTGGTCCCAAACCTCCATAGCCCATGATCGTCAGAGACTCCTTCTTAGAAAGGTTAACCTTCCTCACCTAGAGGGATAAAAAAGGAAGTAATAACATGCAACCTGTTCTGGCAGCTGTCCTTTATAAATCCCAGAGTCACAGACACCACATCTACAGCCTTATCCAACTCTACATTACTATTAACTGTATATCCACCTTTAAGATGAAAAAAAATAATAATAATTAAGAGGCATTATGTTGCCATCTTTTGAATGGTGTATGTTTTGGCCACAATTAACTAACATTCCACTTGGGCCTCATTAACTAAAAGTTAATACAGTGTAGCTGATTGACAATATATTGCTGCTGCAACATTGTTACAATTAGAATTATAACGACTCCCATATGATTACTGCTGTTTTTTTTCTATGCAGCCAATTATAGATGATTTATCTTCTCAATATACACCACCGACCCCGCCACTATTTATTAGACTGAAATTGTAACGCACAGGCTTGAGTATCTTTCAAAATGTGTATCTAATTTAACAGATATCTGAGATCACATGAAATAAAATATATAATTAGGTTTCTATGTCATAGGCACTCCTATTCTATGCCATTGTTCACTACTCTGACATAAAATGCATGCAGATAGTTGTTTTAATTAGTCCTTATTTAAAGTCTCATTTTTGTACAGTTTCTATATTCCTCTCAGTAATAAGAGTACAATTAAAGTACTGAAACCTACATATTCAGTTCAAAGACAACATTAAAATGGACTAAAAATGTCTTTGAAAAGAGTTCAATATTTGAAAAGATGAGTGATTATGAATTCATAGGAGATAACGCACATTACCTGAATTTCCACACCATAACCTGCATACACAGTAATACTGTAGGTGCATTCCAGAGGGGAAAAAGATGAGGATGATGATGCAGGATCTGGTGACTCGACAACATCCTCCATTGCTGACAAAGTTGCATTGCATTGTACTGTGAAAAGAGAGAAAGGGCAGAAGGAGTAAAATTGTGTCGAAAAATACATCTAATGCTTTTTAAATTCACTTCATACAGGAAAGCTTTAGCACCAAAAAAATATAGGTTTTCATAGTAAGAGCAGGACTATATTATAATAATATAATATCAATATTATATCAGGATATAAATATGCTATATAATAATAATAACAACAATAATAATAGAAATTAGCTACATTTCATAGCACACAAATGCCACTACTATATATTTTGCCAATTAAAAAACATTTATGCAGGCAAACAGAAAGAAGCAGAGGATGCATGATGCTGTTGCATCCCAGTAACCTTATGTTTTTCGGATGAGGATTGGTGGGATCGATTGCTGCTGTGAGCATTGAGTGATGTGAAGATGAGAGAGAAGTTACAGTGTCTTTTATTGAACTGTGTTTCACTGATTCTCAAAGATGCCTCCTACACTCCTAATGATCTACAACACATAAACCGAGAAGTTATGAAGAATTCCTAGTTATCAGAAAAATGTCAGATGTGTGAAGAAGCACACAGGAAGCACAATAATGGTGCTGGTTGCTCACAATTTATTCAAGGTTCTGCATTAATTGAGCATGTGTACTTGTGCTGGATTTAAATAATTACCTCAAATTAGAGAGTGCAGATGAGTGACAAATACCTCCTGCTGATGCTGTAGTGATTTAGTAAAGTGAAGGGAAGACCTTGATCCTGCAAGCAATTGTGTCTGGCTGATCCTGACAAGCATTATAACAACTCTGCTTGGCTGCCTTCAATGCTATAATATAATTAAAACTGTATTTCTGGTGTGCATAAATGCATTTTCTTGGCAGAGGATGTATAAAAACTGAAATGATTTTTGAAAGGTCTACTTGGGTGTGCATCCTTCAATGTAAGTGACATAAAACAAAAAAAAACAACCTGTGTTGTTGATCACTTTCAAGTAGGTCAGTGGTAAGAGAAGCAAATCCTAGTCATCCTTGACACCAAAATAGCTGCATACTGCTAGACGGCCAGTGACACACCCCTTACTGTGCAAATCATCAAAATACCAAATGGATAAAGGGAAACATCACTGAACCTCAGGAAAATCTCAAGTTCTGGCTGAAAACATGTACATAAAGCTACTTTGGGGGGGTACAATGTCTGTTATCCTGCTCTGAACCTTTTGAAGTTTTATGAAAGTTGTAAAAAATCTGTTACTGTAGTTTGGGCTGGTGCTTGAATGACAATACAGTAAAAGGTGCCAGTACTATAAACTAGCAACTGCAGGACATTTTTGCATTGTTGGTAAGACAGCCATGTCTCCATATTGGTACTGCTGTGTAATGGGGGCCAGCCCCTAATACTGGATGTTATAGAGCAAAACTCTGAGCCACTGATCAATCAGAGTATGTGTACCACAGGGGGTACTTATACTACTTCTTCTATTTCATGGGAAGATTGTGGAGGTCCTCAGCTAATCTGAGAAACAATAAAGTTAGGATCCACGTATTATTTGTGTGAGACTAATCCAATATATGTTTTAGTCACTAACCAATAAACTACAATTTTTTTTGGGGGCTTTTCCACATTTATTTTGACAGGACAGCTAGGTGAGAAAGGGGAGAGAGAGAGAGAGGGAAGACATGCAGGAAATCGTCACAGGTCGGATTCGAAACCCGGACCTCTGCGTCGAGGCATAAACCTCCAAGTATACGTGCGCCTGCTCTACCCACTGTGCAAACCCGGCCAGTACCAACTACAGTTTAATCACGTTTCATGTCAGACAAGGGACAAGGAGCAGCACATTTCTGCCTCGTCTTTGGGCTTGTGGGACAGGGAAATACAATCTGAGCCCAATAATAACAACATGGCTTATCACCACTAAGTGGCAGTATGCAGTTGTCAGTAACAGTACACCAATTAAATTGGGTAAAAATGAAAAGTCATTTCTAGTAAGCACTACCTTGGGTGAAGCTGTGGTGTCAGACTTCCCCGCATGAAATGATTTTATTGACCGCATGACTAAAACAGCTGCTATGCATCAGTTGAATCAAATTATTGACCACCCCTTGCAGTACAAACGGCAACTGGAGAGGAAGGGGCTTTACAGTCCATTTGGCTAACAATGAACAGAAACAAAAAAAGTGAAAGGGAAGAGAAGGGAAAGGAAAAGCATCTCAACATTTTTCATTTATTCAGATTTTAAAAAGTGCCATAAATAATTAAGCTGACAGTGTTAACTGAGCATGCACATAGGTAGGAGTAAATGGAAATGGTGGCTAGTTAGATGCAGCACCTCTCTGCAATAGTTAAAAGTGAATGTATAATAAGTTGTGTCCACAACACATAGTGTGTGTTTTAGAGTTGAAGTTCTTTTCAGAAAAGTAATAGTTTGACATTTTGGGAATTAAGCTTATTTGCTTTCTTGCCAAGAATAAGATGTGCATATTGACACTACTTCTGTGCGGTATATAGCTGGAGCCAGCAACCAGTTAGCATTAGCTTACTATAGCATACAAACTGGAAACACTGAGAAACAGCTAGCCTTGGTCTGTCCAAAGGTAAAGATTACTGTTTACAAGTGTACAACACGTTTTAAAACCAGCACATAACCCCACGTAAAACGTTTTTCCAAATAGTTTTTTGTACAGATCAAACAAACGAAATACAACTTGTTAATTAGTGAGCAGAGGTGCTGGTAGGCGGATTCTGTTACCTTAGTTTGGACAGAGCCAATGCTAGCTGTTTCCCCCTGTTTCCGGCCTGTTGCTAAGCTAAGCTAACTGGCTGTAGCTTCATATTTCCATCCAGGCAAGAAAATGGTATCAATCTTCTCATCACACTCTTGGCAAGACAACTAATTAGGTTATTTCCCAACATGTCAAACTATTCCTTTAGGGTAGAGTTGTTTTGCCAATGACTGGTGGTGAACCTGTTAGAAATGACAATGGCATTGCTGACTGACTGATTTGTCAAATTAATGTTTCTCTTCTTATGATATTAGGC
This sequence comes from Sander lucioperca, assembly GCF_008315115.2. Classification (NCBI taxonomy): domain Eukaryota; kingdom Metazoa; phylum Chordata; class Actinopteri; order Perciformes; family Percidae; genus Sander; species Sander lucioperca. Next base: position 13,311,042 of record NC_050193.1, on the reverse strand, counting down.
CAATAACAGTGCTGATATTAGTATGTATGCTTCACCTGGTTGCCCTTTATTCAGTCAATACATTGTTTTCTTACTCACTGATTACGTTCAATTTATTTGCTGTAATAATAACTAAAAGGCAAAGAATATATTTAGACTTTATTGTCATATTGTTCTTGACACAGAACTTTTCATGTGACAATGTGAATGAAGAGGACACTAACAGGAACTGTCGTGTGACGATAGACCAAGCCAAAAAGTCAAAGCCCTTGTATGCTTGATATCTGGTATCAAAGCATCACAATGTTTTTACAAATCACTTGCTTCTATTTATCTATATACATCTTGTCCTTTGTGACTGATATAGACTTTACTGAAGTTAAGTTATAAATAAGGGATAAGGATTTTTACTTGGACTGAAATCATCGGTGTACTTCACTGAAAGAGCTATGGGGAAAGTGCATATTTAGTAAAGTTCATAGGTTCATGGTTCAGTCAGCAGACTATATAGATTCAGGATGCTCGAGATTAAATGTGGTAAAGGATGATCTCCCTGTGCTGTATTTTCTGGGTACACCATATGTGTATCTATTTTCAGTGCCAGTTATCCTCACCGTCCTCTAAGTCAAAGATGCACACGTCTATGTAAGACATATTACTGATAGCCTATTGTACATCTGGCTGTGTTCATCTCACAGAAGTTTAGGCTGGTAAACCAATCTGCTGTCTCGCTTTAGCTTATGGAGGAGAGACAGAGGAGAAGAAGTAGTATACTTGACTACTTTAAACAGGAAAGGAGTGCACTGCATCATCTTAATCAGCATTTAGTGTATACTGTCATTTCTTAATGTTCCACCAAACATTTAAAACATGAATCCTGAAAGAACAAGCCCATTATTACAACAGAAAACAAAAGTAAAAAGGCCATAAGCGTAGACAAACATGTCTGTACTTTAGATGTTCTCACCTCATATTCTTAACAAACAGAAATATTCCAACGTTAGCTAGTTTTGAGCTAAAAATCTAAAATCAATCCTGGATACTGAATATGTTACAGAATTTCCCTTCACATTATTAGTAAGTAGCTATGCTGACTACATAGCTATCTTAAAAATGAGCATCAAGTCACAATTGGTTACTAGTATGCTACTGCTTTTTTGTTTTTTTAAATACATGTACATCTCTTTCTTTACCAGTAACTCACATTGCACAGTAACCTGTCAATGTTTCATCATCAATATTTTATTACAGTTTCATGTTACCTTGTCTGTCAAGATCTCCTTGTTACTCTTTCTTCAAAAGAGGCAGAGAAGAGAAGTGACTGAAGTCGTGACGGGAACCAAAGTGATTCCGTGGGAATTTGTTGTCACTGCCGGTGAAACCGAAATCTGAGCAGCCCCAAAGCCACGGGTGAGATTCGGAATTATTTGCTCAACATTTTTTTCACATCGCTTCATCACAACCATGGTAACAGGCATCAATACACTAACACAGACTCAGGGAAAGCCAAGTGATGGCATGCAGACCTGTACCTGGCATGTGCATTGTGGTTATGGTGGTCGTGGTGATCAGAGTGGTGGTTGTCTCCTCCTCTATGGGCAGCGGGGACATGGTATTCCTTGATCCTGTCTGGCTGGCAGCAGAAGAGGAGCTTAAAGCTGTGGTGAGCAGGCCCGGTGATATGACTGTTGCTGTCGACTCGGTCTGCCCAAGCCCAGGCACAGCCTGTGTCGGGTTGGTAGTAGTACCTGCAGTGTCCAAAGGTTCAATTCAATGTGTGTCATTTCCAATTATCACTCACCCATATTGTACTTCAGGTGCATTAAGCCTAGAAGCGATAAAAAACTATTTTAATGTACCTGTGCTTGCTGAAGCCTCTCCTAAGTAGTCCTTACTCTGCAGAGCAGCATGGATCAGGTCACCCAGAGGGTACGAGTCTGGGGTTGATGTTGGTGGTGTATCAGTTTCAGTAGTCCTAAAGGTCAAACCTGAAAAGGCCAGGAATGATTACTGCTTTTTGTTATTTGCAAAATCATATATGAAAACAAACCTAATAAGCAGGAACTGGGAAGCAATGCATTGAATATATCACATTTGTTTTCTAGATGTGAGATAAACAAAGTCTGCAATAGTCCATGTTTGTGGTGAAACAACAAAGGTGCATGTTATAGGGAACACACACACACACACACACACACACACATACAGTTACCTGAAACTAGGTGGATCATGATGACAGAAAGCACCACAGCAAGGTGTGTGAACCCCATGGCTTTAGATAAAACTGAATGACCTGAGAAGGTTAAAGAGAGCAGATTGATTAGCAAACTATAATAATGTAAATAGAACAGTTAGAGTATCTTCTAATGTAATGTAATGGCTTATTAGTATCCTATAATTACTGCAAGAGGCATACAAATAAGGCATGCTGACTGGAGTATTAATTAGGCTAATAGCAAATTATTAGTCATCTAATTTAAAACACACTAGCAATTCATGTACAGAGCATACTGTTTACATCACACAGGCCACAATGACTCGGATTAGAGGACCACTGCGATGCTATAGCCTACTGTAGAAGCTCTGCTCCATCAATCTGGTTAACATCCATTCAATTATAAAAGTATTTGTACAGGTCTAGGAAAAAGAGCCAGGTACACATTGCACACAGAGTACGGTTAAATATTCAGGCTTCCCCCTACATTTCACCCAAACCTGTAAAACCATGCCCGAAAATGCGCTATTCCAAAATAAACCAAAGCAGCCTACCCTCAGCGCGGGTATCCTCTAAACCACATTCTATTAACAACCTGTTAATGTGACACAAAGCACCTCCGTTGTTATTTGAGGCGTTTCCTCGGTGAAAATGCCAGCCTGGTGTGTGACAAAATGATCGGGCTATACGAGGCAGCATCACTCGCACCTCCCCCGGCCCTCTTTGTGCAGAGGTCGATTTTTGGCATCAGTCATCACCACTGTGAGACCGACAACCATCTTAGCAACGTTGAAAGGTGCCTACCTTTGTTTTCCAGGCTGCGTCCTGTGTTCTTCTACTCGGACTGTATCCTGTTGCCTTAGGCCCCGATAACACGGCGGGGGTAGTGCTGGTGAGATGCCTCTAGCTGGTAACAGTGTGGTTGACGCATTCGGCTATGATGTGAGGGCATTTGCGTTGAACCTTCAGGTGCGCCCTAGCGGTCGCACGCGGTAAATGCAGCGGCGCGCGGGAGATATCCACATTTTGTCTGTTCCGTAAGCGCTGGAGGAGCTGTCCACCAGCACGGTGCAGAAGTGTGTCCGACACAGCGCTGAACGGTATATCAAGGTAATCAGACAGAGATGTGAGATGCGGCACGCAAGTGTATGTTTGTTCATTTAAAGGCCTGCATGTGCCATATGGTATGCATGGCGAACATGTTTGTGCCGTGGTTTCCTGTAATGGGTGGATGTTTGCGCTATTATGGATTGCGTACTTTAAACATGAGCCAGCTGAGCTGTGGGGGCTGGTGCAGAGCAAAAACAAAATGAATGCTGAAGCGACTGCAAAAAAACAAACAACCGAGCCAAGTCCACAATGGAGCACCTTTTTGGTGCGTAACCATGCCGTAGCTTATGGGTGTTTGCAGGCAGTATCATCACATAGCATGTGTTGCACTACAAAACGAATCTGTTGGAATAAGCCTCTTAGGAAAGAGACCTCCCACTTAAAAAAAACACATCCGCACGCACGCGCATACAGTCGTGCAGGCACCTATATGTTTTCTTGTGTGGTAAAAAGAATCAAAACACTTTTTCAGTCTGTCTGTCTGAAAACACACACGCACGCACGCACACACACACACACACACACACACACACACACACACACACACACACACACACACACATATCTTCTACTCTGTTATTGCCATTTATTTATCATGGTTGTAGCAGTGTACTTTGGCACTGGTGGGGTACTTAACCAAAGGGTCACTGGCTCTATGATGGACCCACAACCTAAATGTCTTCCAAGTGCATGCTGGGATAGGCCTCAGTTCCCTGTGACCCTAAAGGGGATTAAAGTAAATAAAATAAATAAATGAGTGAGCTGTTTAAATCCAGGACAGTAATCATTTCCTTTAGGCTGTGTGTGTTGGCAAACATAGCCTCTCCCCGCTTACAATGATCTGTAAGACTTTGACAAGCCAAAATATGTCTTTGGCTTGTAGGAAATACATATTACTACTGTTATTTTATTATGTAAACTAAGAAAAAAATCCCACTAAAAACATCACCATTAAGGCTAATAGTTTGGGGTGCAGAAAGTCTGGAGTGACCAAAAGAATTACTTCAAGGCCAGTAAAAATACATTTTTTATTTTACTGAAGTACTTAATAGTCTGTGAATATTTTTTATAGCACTTTGCAATATTACACACATACGTATGCATTGCCATAATCTCTCAATCTGTTTCTATTTTAGTGTCTCACAAATTTAAAGGATGCACTGGTCAATGAACACACTGCCTTTGCCTCCATATGTTGAGCTGGGTGTCCATTCACTGAGTGGCCTTCTCTGGACTCTACTGCTACTCTTTCTGTGGCACTGTTATCGGATGGGCTCCGACCTGCCAATCCCAGGCCACGGACACGCTGGAAAGCTTAAGTCTGGCTCAAGACGGTCTATGATGTCCCGTGGCGGTAGCTGTGCTGGAACAAAGTGTAGTGCACGATCCAAACTGTCAAGAAGTGATCAAATTACTCCCTTTATTTCCATGGAAACAGAGGAGGATGAGGATCAGGGACAGGGCTACCTCACCCCAGTGCTGAGTCATGCCTTGTTCCCAGCCCAGGCATCTGCAGAAGCCAAGAAACTGTATGCAGCACTGCAAGAGTATGCCAAGCGCTACAGTTGGGTGGGCATGGGCCGCATTCATAAGGGCCTCCGTGAGCAGGTACAAGTTTATTCCATGCAGGCCATAAGCTGGTGCTTGCTATTGGCAGTAAATCTTGTGTTTCTGATGTATTCAATAATGTATTACACAGAATTCCATTGTGCTTGAAGATTTATTTGTTTTGTAATCCTGTGTTAGAGTAGTTATGCTAACGTTTATATCATTTATAACTACTTTTGTTCAAGGGTAAACAGTGGAGGAAGGAAACATTGTCAAGAATGAATCATTTATTTCTCATTGTCTCATAGGTCAGACTGAACGATCACTCTGCTATACAGAAGCCTCATCTCTTCTTCTTGCCAGATGTCCCAAGTGTTCCTTTCTTCCCACGAGATGCTCATCGACATGACATTGAGGTCCTGGAAGCCAACTACTCTGTAGTCTTGGCTGAATTCAAGGCTGTATATCAGAGGGGCATCGACTCAAAACTAGGCTGGACCTGTCTGGGACCAAAGGTACACAGTAAAATCTTTCAGGCCCAGTATGAGAAAGGGACAGCGCAAAAAACACTTCTGTCCTATGTATAAAATCATTATTATCTGTTATGCAAAATAATGTGGAAAGAAACTGGGAAAAAGTGATATAATACTATCAGGGTATTTTTTCTTGTTACAATAGATCATCCCACCATTTGTTTAAATATTCTGCTATTTGTGTTGCAGAGCTTTTTTTTTTCTTTCTTTTTTTATGATTAGTATCGTCCACCTTTTCTCCATTAAAAATCCACCTACAGGCTCTGATGTTAATAGGAGTACAAATTGGGTTATCCTAAAGTGTGTCTCATTTGAGTCATATGTTAATTACAGGTCATTGTCTCTTTCAGGGCCAGGCAATGTTTCCTTTGTACAGTGCAGGTGTCTCTGTGGCAGGAAACTGTCGGTCCTGTCCCTGCACCTACCGGACACTTCTATCACTACGTACGTTCATAAGCAGCAACTCATTGGGATCTGCTGGATTTTGGCTGTTGGGACCCGGAGCAACGTTGGGGAGCTCATATGGACCCACCAACACGCGCCTACGTTGTCACCTTGGTGAGTTAAAGAAATGCACTCATCATGGTTTATCTGTATTTTAGACACATCTAAAAAAATATGTCAGTGACTCCACTGACTACACCAAAAAAAAGAAAAAAGAAAAACGACCTGATAAAATACTAAACCATTACATAATGAGATACTTTGTGGGTTAGGGTTGAGGTTCATTTCCTCCTTAGCCCATTTTGTACTGTGATCTGTCTGGCTATAATCCTCTCCATTTTAAACGCAGACAGCACTGGAGTGCATGGCCTTCTGAGCTGGGGTAAACCATGATGTTTTGTTTCCAAAATCTAAAAACAGACATCACTTTTGTAGGTCTGCAGACTCCACCCCTGTGTGAGCTGGTGGTGGGAGGGGAGCCTCAGTGCTGGTCAGAAGGACACTGCCTCCTGGTTGATGACTCGTTCCTCCACACTGTCTCCCACAAGGGTTGGTGAATCATGTACAATTTTGAAAAACAAATGCTTCCAACATTTATTTTACTCAAATTTTTACTCTTAATTGTGTTCTTATTAATAAACATGCAAACAAATATAAAAATATAGTGCAATGCATGATCTCTGTGTACAAAACAAGCAGCAAGTGACTATTAACTTAAGTGTATTTGGGTCTTTTAAGTTTTTGCTCCATTTCATGAGTTGTTCCCACCAATTGAAACTAATGACTGCCACATTTTTACCTAAATTGTATCTATTTCTATTTCTAAAGGGCCTCTGGATTCTGGACCCCGAGTAATTTTGAGTGTGGACCTCTGGCATCCAAATGTGGCTGCAGCAGAGAGACAAGCTTTGGACTTCATGTTCAACCCCGACTTCTGAATTTGCTCCTGCCAATACTACCAATATACAACATGCAGGGATGCCTTACCTTAGCCCTGCTTGTTGTGGGTCATGCATCTCATTCCAGTCGAAGAATCACTGTGTGAATCTGCTCAAAGAATTATGGAAGCCATTAGCCATGCTTTCAAGTGGTTTATGGATGAAGTTAGTCAATGCTAAATGCTAGACAATTTGGCTGCAAACTACAAACTAAATCACTTGAAAGCACAATGAGATCTAACCTAAGAAGAGCAGATGGTGTTAACTATTATAATTCTATCTTGACACAATGCTAGTGAATGCTATTTTTGCATGTGAAACCTATCTGTCCTAATTACTGGACTTTGTTTTGAGCTGATGCATGTGCACGATCGTACGAGTCAGCCTGGGATGCTTTATTTTGAAATTTAGGTAGATTTACATGAAAAGTATATAAATGCAAATTTCTATTTATTTTTGTTTTCCAAAATGAATGCCAATATATTAACTTTTACATACTGTGGCTATTCTTTCTCTTCTTATTACCTCCATGTATGCTTGTATGTTTCTATCTGTAAATCTATTTTTCATTTATTAATATATTTGGTGGTTTTCTCGTGGTTTACATATTGTATCACATGCATACATCAGGTTCGTTGTCAATTCTGTCTTTCCTGGAATCCAGATAATAAATAAATAACAAATAAATCAGTTTTGACTCTATTGTATAGCGTAATAGATACATGTGTATGTACACTTTTGTTGCTAAGTATGCTTGGAGCAGAGCTTTATAGGGCTATCAAAATACACAATTAACTTTTAAGCTAGTAATTGTATTCAAGTATATTATTTTTATTAGAGAAAATAGCCTTTTGACTACTTGGCTTGTTGAAAAAAAGAAATCAAATTAAATGCAAATGTAATTTATTCTCTATAGAACTGGGCAGTATTATTGTTTGGGGGAAAACTGAAATATAATTTTTAAAACACTTTCTGGTTCATTAAGCCCCTATAGCTTTTTTGGTTACTTTTTCAGTCAGTAGATGAGAATTAGAGTGGTGATTTTGTCTTATCTGCCATCTGTTCATCTGAGGGTCCCATGATGAGGATTACAGAATCTGAACTAATCCAGCCCACAGAGACAGATTATTCCTGAGACTGTTTATATGTAGTTGTATGTTGTTTCATGATGTGAGATCCGTTCAACTGGACATTTATTCTATGAGCAATGTGGGATTTGATTGGAACCTAACTATCATTTTCAAATTCACAAGCAAATAATATATCAAGTTATATATTGATTATATATACATTACTGTCAACGTTTAGCATTATGGGATGACATTAAATTTGCCAAACCATGATCAGACCACATCAGCACAAGTTTATGCACCTTGCTGTGTCACTGCAAAAAAATTTAATCATTGTTGTTTCCCAGCAATTGTATGTCATAACATTTATTCCACAACACATATAAGTATTTTTACTGACAAGCTTCACATTAGGTTAAAGCCTCAAAAGAGTATGACCAGCAAATTTATTTTAAAGACAAAAATAGCTATTGTCACACTCAACAATTTTCATGTTGGCCTTTGTTATTCAACAGCATTAGTAACATGATTATTTATAGTGACAGATGCCAAATAAACAAAATGGTTGGAAAATAAATCTGTTATTATTATAATTATTGTTGGGAACCTGCCATTCAGAAATAATATCAATCATACTTTGTGAATTAGTCTGCTTGGTAAATACAGTATTTTGTTTCAGATTTACTTAAGCTGTATTGTATGGCCTATTACAGTATGTACATCCCATGAAAGGGCAGATCAATTCTCCAGTAATCAATTGCACTAACACTACTCAGTCTCACAATATTCACATTGATTCACATTCATATTACGACGTTTTATTTTGGAATATTCTTTACAGACACACATGCCACACAAAAAAATAAAAATGCAAATGCACACATGCACTTAATTAGTATGTTTGTGCCATTGAAGCCCATGTGGCAGACTTGACCAAATCGATCAAATTTTGGCTTGACAGTGGTGCTAGACATATTCAATAGGTATCATCAAAACAAAGTGTTGGATAGATGGACAGACTGACTTACCGATGCACGGACTGACTCAACATGCCGTGTGTAAGAGCTTATTTTCTCCTCTTCAGAACCTTATTATTAAGATTATTATTTATTTTCTAATAAACACAGGTTCTTCAACACAGGATCTGTGAACTTCGAGGTCCTATTTGTTGGCATATCACTGCATCAGCACTAGTTCAATCATTTTGAAAATGTTTATAACTGAAAGCCATTATTACACTTCATAACCTCTGATCATTATATCTCACTGCAAGATAGCTACTTAATCACAATGGAACCATTTCTTGTGAGACCAGTATGTTAGCCCTGCTGCAACAAGTGGAGGTGATCAGGATCAGATATTAGTATATGCAAAGAAAAAAAGCACTCATCACACAGTTTCTCAAAATGTGTATTTTTCTGAAAAACTGCAATGTGTCTTGAGATATAAGTAGGCTCATATGCAAACACTGAGGTAAACTTTCAGAAAACACAGTTGTTAATACCAGTTGGTGGAAGAAGTACTCGTAACCTTTATTTAAGTAAAGTAGAATTATCACAGTGTAAAACACTCTGTTACAAGTAAAAGTAGTTTCAGTATTGGCATCGAAATATACTGACTCATACCCAAAGAAAAAGTACTCATTATGCAGAATCGGCCATTTGAGAATAATATATATATATATAAGATGACTGAATTATAATTAATGATGCATTAATGTGAAAGCATAACTAATGCTGCCGCTGGTAAAGCTGGAGCTGATTTACATTAACAGCATTTATTTGTAGATTTATATTTTGTATTAATAATCTGAATCTGCCAAGTAACAAGTAACTAAAGTTAAGTCAAATACATGTAGTGTAATCAAAAGTAGCCTATTATTGGCTTTCAAAATGTAGTGGAGTAAAAGTATAAAGTAGCATAAAATGGAAATACTCAAGTAAAGAACTTAAAATTGTACTTGTAAGTACAGAACTTGAAATGTACTCGTACAAGTTACATTCAACTACAGAATCTTCAAACAGACAGTGGGTTGCCTTTACACCCTATTGAGCCAGAAGCATGGGAAGTGAAAAAGTGGCAGTAGAGGACAGTTGGCCCTGCTGAGATCATGTTCTCCAGGTACATTCAAGGCAGAGTCAAACATTACTTTTGGGTGGTCAGTGCTGAACATTGTCAACTGATAGATAATGTCCACTGGATCAGATTCAACTAGCTACAGACACTCCCTATAGCAGGCAAGGAGCTGCATTATGGAAGAGCTGTTGTCATTGTCCACAACCAGTAAAGCCTTAGAAACATATCAACTGATCATCCTTTGGAAGAAGCATGCACATAGTTAATTCCCTCCCATGCTGTCCACACATCGTTATCTACTGCAAGGTATCATGAAATGCTATTGGCTCATTTTCTATTATGATTATGTGCCCTAAAGTGAATTAAAATAGGTGAGTGAAATGTAACTTATAAAGAAAAGCTGGGGTTGACAGAAGCAGGCTGTTCATAAGAGGTCGGTCCTCAGCCCGCAACTGTGTCTTTGCAGAGTCCTGGTACCTACAGTATTACTGGCTTTTGTTGGCTTATGCTGTGTTCGTGTAACATTGGAGTTATTGTATGCTCGAGTTTCTGACTTGTAAATAGTGTTCATCTCAACAGCCGCTTCATAATTATAACTGAGACATTAACATGTCAACTAATTTTACCTGCGACACCATAACATTTGAACAATTTTATATCCATCAATTTTAACAAAAAGAAAAAAAACTTCTTTGCTCACTTGAAATGAATGAGTTCCATGTGTTCGTGTGTGAGGCAGATGCCACTTAAATAACAGGATAATAAAGTGAAATTATTCATCAGAAGTAGGGTATGATCAGCATAGAATCAAACAGAATCCCATCCATTCACAGTCATCCATTCATTCTGTTGTTCTCATTTCTTTGACATCATTTTCACGAACTCTGTAAAGAGAATAAGGTATTGATTAGCCAAATTCTAGTTTCATAGCCAACTAAAATAACAACTAGCTAGGAGAACACACCACATATTTGAGATTTGGCACTGAATGTTAATAACAAGTACTTGGCAAATTACATATCTTTGACAGAAAACAGAATGAGGTCACAGTGTAAACGATAACCAAATAAAATAAAATTAAGTAAATTATTTTCATGGCAGGCACTGTGACTTGTTATAGCAGGAAAAGCACAGATGAAACTTTAACATAAATCATGGCTCAGAGATGCTTTTAGGTATGCCAGTGAGCTGTACCTTTGAGTCAGCTAATACTAGTGACCTGCTACTTTCTTTGGATTAATTAACACAACACAACAACTACAGTTGCAGCCATTAATTTAACCAAAGATTGATTGATTAAATATGTGTTACTTAAACTCCTGTGTTTCTCAGAGCAACTCAACTAACTCAACATTTAGACAGCAGAGGTAAGTATAAGTTTATAAAAAAAGACAAAATCTTTGTGTGCATGTGTGTTTGTGTGTACTTGTATCTCACCCTCAAAGTCAACTGTTCCATCTCCGTTGTTGTCAGCCTCTCTGACCACTGCTTCAATTTCTTTTTTGCTGGTATTTTCTCCCAGTAACTTTTTCATGGCATGTTTGAGCTCCTCAGATGTGATAGAACCATCACCATCTATATCAAACTGTTGGAGAGGGGACGAAGAAATAAAACAATGCAAAGCTTTAAGGTGTTTTAGACTCATATTGCAATCATAACATACTATTTTGCCAGCTTTCACCTTTTTACTGTATGTTCATTTAATATCCACCATGGGGTGCCAAAGACCAAAAAGAGAGAATAGGTATGATGAGCTCACCTCTCGAAATGCGTCTTTTAGCTCCTTTAACCCAATCATCCCTGCTGTTTCAGCCAGGAGCTTTGGGGTCATTAGTTCCACGAAATCGTCAAAGTCCACCCGTCCCCCCACTGTGATAAGACAAATTATGTAACTAATATAAGCAGGAAGTAGCCAGAGAACACAGCTAATGCATAGTTTAAGGGCTGTAACACCATAGTGAATTCCAAAAAAGTACATAGCTTTTAGCTTGCTGTTGAAGAGATTTATCTTTGGCAATTAGTGATACTCACATTACATCACATTACATTTCAATCTGCTGCAATAGTCACTGTGGGGAACAATTTTGATCATATATGCAAGCACACTCATGCCACTTCCTCTGGCCATTTATCTTTCTTGCTTTAAATTATTAGCTTAACTAAACTTAAAAATGTCAGTAAATTGAAATACTTTATAAATATGCATAGCATTGTTTACAATTAACTGCCAGGTGTGATGTATAATATAACTAAGATGCTATCTGTGCTCTGTTGTGCAATTTATCTGAGCCACTGACAGGATAAGCATCATGATGTATACATGTGATACCAACACTTGGCCGGCTACTTTCAAAATAGAAATATGCAAATATGCTTTGCTTCTGAAACTTAGAAAAACCATCATGAAGATGTTTTACATTAAGGACTTTAAAACATATTCTGGCAAAAAGTAAAATAAGTACACATTTGAAAACCGCAGGAGTACCACATAGGTAGTAATAAATGACCTTATTTAAAATTATTCAAAACCTGCAAGAAATGGCATCCAAAAAATGATTTTGTCATATTTGTCTATACTTCATATAATGTGCTGGTATAGGGAAAAGGGAGATACCCATATTGAAACAATGGATTCTATTTTATATTTTGTCAGCCAACATGATCGGCAGTAATTAGGCATTAATGGAGTTTGACATATTTTAGCTTTTACATCATACTGTATTAGAGAACATTACTCACGATTCATGTTAATGTTCTGACTCAGTTCTATAAGCTCCATTTCAGTCGGCATGTAACCCATGGTTCTCATCAGGTTCCCCAAGTCCTTACAGCTTATGAAACCATCCTTGTCTTTATCAAACTCAACAAAAGCTTCACGTAACTCTAGAGAGACACACAATTGAAATGGCATGTGACTTGAATTTAAAGAAAGGTAAAAAAAAAAAATACAGCTCTCTATACAACCAGTATATCTGAAAGCATAAAAACAGCGGTTACCTTCAATCTCATCGTGTGTAAGAGCTCTTGTCTGCCAAACAATAACAGCATCAATAAAAATATGAAATTATGTCAGTATGTTTTTTCTACAGTAGTTTACTACAAAATGTACAATTACTGGTATGGCCACAAATATCTACATTGTGTCAAGGCAATGACCTCCTGTGAGCTCCATGCATAGATATAAATGTATATAAAATATTTAATGTCATCTTTAAATTGGGGACAAAGCACAGAAACAGAGTTCCAATTCGCCTAATGCATCAGCTTAAGTGTTTTCCCTCCCACTTCTACTTCACAATGGGACTTTTCCTTTAGGCTTCTTTTGCCATGAACCTAAAATAACACCATAAGAAAGACCACAATAACAAAACAATATTATTTTCACTTTTTCACAATCTCACTTTTTTACCTTTGAGATTTAAATAACTCTTAAGCTTAAGAAAGGTAAATTGTAAAAAATAAAAACAACTACCATTAAATCGTAAAGTTACTGTAAAACCATAAAACCATTTTGACTTACTTTTCTCCTTGTTCCTCCTCTGAGAAAGATGCAGGCTTGTTTAATACTCATGATGACAGCCTTAGTTTAGATCCTGAGCTACTTGTATTTATGAATTTCTTTGTTAAAAAATGATATGCTGCTATATCATTCAGTTTCTTTTTTTTTGTGCGAGCATGTGTCTGTGTGTAAACCCTGATCAGCAGTGATCTGGGTATGCCAGAGAGGACGGATGATGTCTCATATGGATTATCTCTGGAGCTTTGGTCTAAAAAAGAAAGACAGGCTTAATGCTGTCCATATACAGAATTTCATATGCAAAGTCTACTAACATTACTGTTGTTTTTAAAAGCTTTTTTCATAAAGAATAAATGCAACTAAATGTCATAAATACATTTTACTGTAATAGGAACTGTTGTAATTTGATACTGTTTACTACTAATAAAAATAGCTACATCACCTCACATTTGGATTTCAAGCCTTCATTTGGGAAAAGGGAACCCATGGAGAATGCATATCTGTGTTTGCTTATTCTTTGCAGTTTGTCGAATATACTTCTATCCTTGGTGTGGTGCTAGTTGAGTAAAGCTTTCTATTTGTTATCACTAAGTGAGCAGAATGCAACAGATGGGAAAGCAGCGAGGGAAAATAATCTAGTATTACCTGTAAAAGGATTGTGAATCATACGACAATCCACATATGTATTAGTCATGACTTACATGTGTAAGAAAAATCTCATTGTCCCTATAGATTGATTTTATATTAGTCTAAATGAATGCAACAGTTTAGTTTTGCTGATTATTAATAAATGACTTGCAGCACTTAGAATGCTGTCTTTTCATATGAGAATAGACACCATCAGCCTTTCATAACATTACATTATTACATTACATGTCATTTGGCTGACGCTTTTATCCAAAGCGACTTACAATTGCTATATATGTCAGAGGTCACATGCCTCTTGAGCAACTAGGGGTTAAGTGTTTTGCTCGGGGACACATTGGTTGATGTATCGCAGTGGGAATCAAGCCCAGGTCTCCCACACCAAAGGTATCATATCCACTGCGCCATCACCACCCATAACCATGCATTGCTAAAAAAGAAGTGCAATTGTAAGAAGATATTCTCAATCTACACGCAATGATCACATTCGAAGCTAAATTGTTTGTTGCATTGCATGAGAAGCCCATGAATGAAATAAATGAGCACATGAGCCATTTGATCACACAACAACAACAACACCAACATATTTATCTGCTTTTATGTGCTGTATATAAACTCAGCATTATCTGAAATCACGAGCAGAATGCCAGATAATACCATTAAATCACTTTCAAATCTTTTTACATAACTGCATTATAATCCTGTTCATACATATAAACTACATACAGACAGATCATATTTCTCTTGCTATTTAAGTTACAGACCTCTTTTGTAAAAGAATTGTTTATGAAAGGGTCATTTTACTCCGGTTTATCATCCTTATGCTTGGAGTACATTCAAAGAGTGAAGTACTGAATAGGCATTGACCATTTAAAGACACTGTGTCACAAATGACTCAGTAGCAAAATGCCATTTTAGAAATGTTTAATTTAAAAAATAAAAGAGATTTTTGTATACTGGTTGATTATACTAATTATTCAGTAAGATCAAAGTGGTGCTGTTGGATTGATTAAGACATTACTTAAGTGTTACTGTAGTTTTTGTCCACCACCTCCGTGATTGAAATCCTTTCTTACATGCCTGGTGAGCTTGTTGAAACAGGAACAACCAAGGATGCACTACAACAAAAGGAAAAAAAAGATTGCATTTACAGTCAGACTTTATCAAACTTTTATTGGATAATTAATCGTTTTAGCTAATCAAAAGCCAAAGTATTGTAGCAATAGATTCTGTTTTTCAGTGACACCGGTGCTGTAAAAACATAGGCCACTTTTCTCTTGTATTTGAATGACATTTGCCAATCATTATAGCCCCTCCCTTATAAAATCCCAATGCAAATCCAGAGTTTTCAGAGGGTATAGGCCTACTTCTGTCCTCCCACTGAATTCTTGGTTAGTGTGTATCAGTACACATCTTCAGTCTCAAGATGATGGACAAACTGTCTGTTCTGCTGACAGCGCTCTGTCTTCCCAGTAAGTTACTTCATGCTGCAAAACATTTTAAAAAGCATACTGGCATTTATTCCTTTGTCATTCTCACTTGTCCCTCTTGAATTCTGGTGATTTGGCAGGTTTAAATGGCCAGGCTCTGGAGTCCATTCCCTCCATTTCAGTGTTGAAAAAGCCTGAGGAGGCCATCAGTCTTTCCTGCAGGGGAACTGGATTTGATTTCAGCCGTAATGCAATGCACTGGATCAGACAACCTGCAGGAAAAAACACTGGAATGGATGGGGATTATTTACTATGATGCAAGTCAAACACATTATGCAAGCAGTGTGCAAGGACGTATAGAAATCACCAGAGATAACAGCAACAGCATGGTGTATCTGAGACTGTCCAACCTAAAGCCAGAGGACTCTGCTCTGTATTACTGCGCTAGAGACGCACACTGTTTATTGTAAGCAGAGAGGTCTTACAAAAACCTCAAACAAATATTGAGACAACTCAGTATGGCATCATACCTACACATACAGAGAAAAAAACACAATGTGAAAGCACCAGCTGTGGTTGTGGTTTGTGACTTCCTCTTTTTTATGGTTTCTACCAACATGTGCTTTTCTACAATAATGTAGTGGTTATTAATAATCCTATCTGTTATTTTGTAAGGCAGGTGTGAAGCATTTTATGTTATATTTTAACTATTAAAAAAATAACTTGTTATAGCTAAATAATGGTTAAACGAACATAAATTAAACACATAACACATTTTAAAAAAAAAGGTTTTAAGGACATAACTGATTGTAAGACTTGAATTAGGCTTCATCTTGGAGGGTGACTACAGTTGACTTGATGAGCTTTTATGGTCGGCATAATTTAGGGAGGCCAAGTCCATTTCATGCCTTATCCATTTAATCTTAAAAAAAAGTTTAGTTAGACTGTTTAGGAAATGGTTGCTATGAGAATAATTTCCACATATTTCTTTCCACAAGTTTGAAAGGTCAAATAAGCATGTCTGACAGTCCTTTTAAGTTGAGACTCCAACGATCACCTGCCAGGTCTCTTATTTTGTTAGAGGCTTTAAGTTAATGTTTAAAATAATAAATATACCTTATTTCATATTTTTCAAGAATAAATGTTCATAACAAAATTCCAGTCTTTGACTACTTGTGACAGGACAGTTCATTCTTCTTTTATGGCCTCTGTCCTCTATAAATTGACCTTTAAGTTATTGTTTTAAAATCATTAATATTTGCTTTCACGTCTCCTAACACAATTTAAAGCTTTACTTGTGACAGGACAATGCACCCTTCCTTTATAGCTTGTCAGTGTCTTTCTCTATGCAAAGTGAACTTCCTCACAGTCTGCTATAAAGACTTGATATCATGCTGTCAGTTGCAGCAGAAGAAGAGAAGCTCCCATCAGATCACCTTCAATACCAACCATGTTCTCTGTAGCTCTGCTGCTGCTGCTGGCTGCTGGATCCTGTGAGTCTCACTGAGGCAGAGACACTGACAGTATGATCACAGCACACTGTTCACTGTTATTACACTGATTCAATACTCAACATGTTTTCCTCCACAGGTGTGAAGTGTGAACAGTTGACACAGCCAGCCTCTGTGACTGTGCAGCCAGGTCAACGTCTGACCATCACCTGTCAGGTCTCTTATTCTCTTAGCAGCTACTACACAGCTTGGATCAGACAGCCTGCAGGGAAAGGAATGGAGTGGATTAGTAGTGATACAAACGTCAAAGATTCACTGAAGAACAAGTTCAGTGTAAACTTGGACTCTTCCAGTAACACAGTGACTCTAAATGGACAGAATGTGCAGCCTGAAGACACTGCTGTGTATTACTGTGCCAGAGAGCCACAGTAACACTAACCATCAGTAGACCTGAACAAAAACCCCTCAGAGCCTGAACACTTGTAACATGAAGCCACCAGAGGAGGAGTCCTCAGACCACTAATTGTTTCAACACCAGCTCACTGTTACAGCAAGGAGAGAAACATCTCTTTAGATTTTATAAATGGCTCTAAATTTAATTTAACAGCCACAGTTTTCATTAATTTAAATACTTTGAAATTACAATCAATGATACATCATTATATGTATAATCTTCAAGTGATGGAATAAATTCAGTTCACAACTTCTTAAAGGTTGTGATCTAACTACAGTATAAATGAGTCCTCAAAGTCAGTTTCTCTTCCATAATATTATTTAAAAATGTAAATCATAACTGCATAAGTAACTAAATCACTAGTCTTTAGCCAACGCCAGTGTGATGTTAATTAGTCAAACCAAAGAAAAATTTGTTTTCATTACCAAAGTGTGTTTGTCAGAGATTCCCCCTTCTCTTTGGGTGAGTGTATGTTTATGGAGTTCCCTGAATGGTAGAGGCATTTATTGTTACTGGTAGACGGAGGGAAAGTTGAGAATTTTAATGTATCAGTGTCGATCTCAATGTCGATTTGATTTCCACTGAAGGCGATATCAATATAGAAGAGACTTAGAGAATGTTGATTTTCTCTCAATACAATATGCATATAACACATTTTCATAGTATATATACAGTATATGTTTGTGTATTGTGATGCCTAGAAAAGATGGGGACATTTTTCCTGTTGAATACAATGTGATAGAAAATAACGAAAAATTAAAATTTTTTTAACAGCAGCTATACATCTCTTCACAAATATAGGATGACATTTCCCTTTTGGAATTTGGCCAATATGAAAGAAGCTCTAAACTGCTAAACCGTGGGTTAAATATTGTCAAGGTAGAATATTGTAGTTTATGTCCAATTATTTTCTATCAGTCCAGAAATCAGTTTCATATTTCACATATCTCATATCTCTGCTGTTGTAGAGATACTCTACTTATGGAAATGATTCTGTGTGACATGTTCCCATTTTAAACCTGTAGAGGGAGGTCTATGCAAACTCTTCTGATATATTTCTGAAACACTCAGAAAGCACTGAACTACAGTGTTTCTCACAGAATGGAAAATACCCTGGAGTTTATTATTTGTAGTTACTATTCATGGTGAGAAAATTAATTCTGCAATACTTCCTTAGTGAATGTCCAACTTGTGATTTACAAGTCTGTTAGATGATGATCACTTTTTTAAAATCAACTTACAGGAGTTTGGAGTGAGATCAAACTGGACCAGTCTTCCTCTGAGGTGAAAAGACCTGGAGAGACAGTGAAGATGTCATGTATCATATCTGGTTATAGCATGACAGCGCTACTATATTCACAACAGGTTCAAACTCTGCTATCTATGGCAGCTCCTTTCAAAGTTTCATCATGACTGAAGATGTTCCCAGCAGCACTCAGTACCTCGAGGTCTAGAGCCTGACAGTAGCAGATTCTGCCGTTTACTTCTGTTCATAGGTAAAAGCCATTCAATTAATTTCAATTCAATTTTATTTATAGTATCAAATCATAATAATAAATAGTTATCTCAAGGCACTTTACAGATAGAGTAGGTCTAGACCACACTCTATAATTTACAAAGACCCAACAATTCTAGTAATTCCCCCAAGAGCAAGCATTTAGTGCGACAGTGGCGAGGAAAAACTCCCTTTTAGGAAGAAACCTCAGACAGACCCAGGCTCCTGGTAGGCGGTGTCTGAAGGTGCCGGTTGGGGGTGTGTTGAATAGTGGCTGGGGTGTGTTTTATTGTCACCAGTCACAATAAAAGATAATAGAACAGTGATTAAAAATAGTAGATGTAGGAGTTCATGGCATAGCAGGGCACTGCAGGGCATTACAGGACGTAGCAGGGCACAGCAGAGCATAGCAGGATGTAGCAGGACGTAGCAGGACACTGGAGGGCACCGCAGAGCGTAGCAGGATGTAACAGGGCATAGCAGGGCGTGCAGCAGGACCACGGCGACAGCTGCCACCATGATTTAGGTGCCACCCTAATCCAAGGAAACATGCTGGGCGAAAAAAACAAAAACAAAAGGACTGTGGGGACTAAGCTCCCCAGAGCTAGGTTAGTAACAAGCATTTCTGGGACATGAATGCACACAAATGGAAAGAGAGAGGAGAGAGAAGTTCAGTGTGTCTAAGGAAGTCCCCCATCTAAAACTATAACAGCATAATTAAGAGAGACAGGTTAAGGAGAGGAGCCTGGTCGGGCTAGAACTCTCCCCAACCGGATCGGGCTGTACTGGCCTGCCTCCCTCTACTTTGATTATATTATTGATTATATGGTAAATTAATCTGACGACTATAACGAGAAGCAGGTGGGCTGGGCTAGGTGGACGCTGCAACTCCTCACTTCCTAACTATAAGCTTTATCGAAGAGGAGAGTTTTAAGTTTACTCTTAAATGTGGTGACGGGGCCATGATGTTATAATGGTATTAAATGGTGAAATGACAATAAAGTAATTGAAACAGAGCCTTGAAAACAACATTAATTATGATTTAACAAGTTTGAATTAACGTTGTATGTTACTGTAATGTGTCAGATCTTATTTGTGTATTAATATAATAACTGTGGTTGTGGTGTTAATATTAATAAACATTTTACACAAATTAAAACATGTCAGACAAAGGTCAAAACAGCTGACTTGGAGGGTTGACTCTGACTCAGTTTCATTAAATATCTCCAGTCCAGATGTTTTCTCCCTGTGAGGAGGAGTGGATGCAAATCTCAGATATCTTCACCTCTACTTATCTGAGTGCAGAGAGGAGGACAGAGAACAGTGGACACACAGTTTAACATGATGGACTATAGGACAGGACTGCTGCTTTTAACTATCTTCTGGGCAGGTGAAGATTTTCACTGATCTTAATCTTACATATCTTTTATTTGTTTTTGCTTTCATACAATGTTTTTTATCCTCTGAAGAACAAGTTATTTTATCACACGGACACATCTACTAGCACACAGAATCTGCAGCCTGAAGACACAGCTGTGTATTACTGTGTGTGTGTAAGCTACACAGTGATGCAAACCACCAACAGACCTGCACAAATACTCAGCAACCAGCATGTGACTCAAACACAAATTTACATGAGATTGTTTTGGATAAACTTAACATGTACAATACAAATGGCCTTTATTTATATTTCTTGGTTAAATGATAGAACACTACATAAAAATGCTCTTATCTCAAAATGTGATATTGTATGTAGAAGGACAAGCGACTGTAATTGAAAAATTAACAAATAATAAATTATACAAACTATAACAGAGTGCTGGTTTAGGAGCCACTCCCTCCCTATTATGTCCTGAATCAAATCTTCAGTCTGTGCAGTGTACTTCTGTCCTGCTGACTGCTCTTGTTCTTTGTGTGGAGCATCAGATGTCACATCTCCAGCCTCAGGATGATGAACACACTCACTCTTCTGCTGGTTGCTCTCTCTCTGCCCTGTGAGTTCTCCTGCTTCTTGCTGTGTTATCTTTTCTCAGACAACATGGACTGATGGTCAGTCAGTGACACCAGAACACTTCCCAGATGACTGTCTCACTTTCTTCTGTGGTTCTTCTCTCTTTCATTTCATCAGGTTGTACAGGTCAGAGAATGGAGTCCATTCCTTCCAGTTCAGTAGTGAAAAAGCCTGGGGAGACTCTCAGTCTCTCGTGCAGGGGATCTGGAGAGAAGCACTGGAATGGATAGGGCTTATTTACAGCGATGCTAGTAGATCACATTATGCCAGAAGTGTGCAGGGCCGTGTAGAAATCAGTAGAGATGACAACAACAGCATGATGTATCTGAGACTTTCCAACTTAAAGCCAGAGGACTCTGCTGTGTATTACTGTGTGAAACACACACTGGTTAAAGGAAGCAGAGAGGCTTGACAAAAACCTCACACAATTTATTTTCACAAATGTAGCTCAGCGCAAATTCTTTCAGGAACACCTAACAAATAATCAGTCTCTCCTAAAGCGAATCAGCGCTTGAGGCGCTCTCCTTCTGATAATCCAATCAGGAACGGCCAAAGATTCCATAGGCCAATCACAGCGTCACAACACTGTTTTAAAAGCGCTTCTCTCCCTGTGCTATCAGCTGTCCGGCCCTTCTCCACCGCCACCGGTGTCAGACAGGACAGAGAACAGTGGACACACAGTTTAACATGATGGACTATAGGACAGGACTGCTGCTTTTAACTATCTGCTGGGCAATGGCAGATTTCCACTGATCTTAATTTAACATAGCTTTTATTTGTGTCATCAGCTTATTTCACTTGATGTTTTTTATCCTCTTGACAGGTGTTGATGGTCAGAGACTGACAGAATCTGAACCAGCGATTAAAAGACCTGGAGAATCCCACAGATTGACTTGTACAACATCTGGATTCACACTCAGCAGCTACCCTATGAACTCGGTCAGACAGGCTCCTGGGAAAGGACTGGAGTGGATCGCTTTTGTACACACAAAAGTCAGAGTTGGTGCACAGACATAACTGTCATCTTGCAGTAAATCTTAACTTTAAGAACTGATTAAGAATCAGCACAAAACACATGCTCCCAGGATGACATCAGGGGATAATGCTCATCAGGATGTATGTGTTCTTTAGTCACGTTATGAGGTTTTCACACATTATTTTTGGTATGACAGGTTTTTGTTCCAGCAGTGAGTGGAGATGCAGCACTGTGATTACTTCGACTACTGGGGCAGCGGGACTGAAGTCACAGTAACAGGTAAGTCACATTTAAACAATATATTTTTAGTCAGAAGATTCTCTTTAACTTTTTAATATGATTATTGGTGCTAGAGAAGTTTAACTTATAGTCCTATATTTAGGTTTATATTGATGTTGGACACACTACAAAACAGAGCAGACAGATGTTTTTAATGCAGCTGTTTCTTAGAAAGCATTTGAAAAACTTCCTCTTAATGCAGATGGTGGTTTGAGTTAATCTTGTAATTGATTCAGCTGGATTGTAATTGGTGTTGATGAATGTTTGCATCTTTTTATTCAAATTATTATTCAATACATGTTGTATTACCGTGGATATTAATCACCATACCGTACCGTAATTTCTTAGAGAAAAAGTTACCGTAAATCTGAACATAGGAGAACATATTTTATTCATGCATTTAATTACTGGGTCCGTATGTGTTTCAATTACACAACTGAACAAATATATATTTAAGTACATACTATTACATAGTATGTAGTATCTATTTATAGTTTCATTTGAAACACCAAAGCGACGACTGACTTTTAAAAGACCGAATGCATCATTTGCATTCTAGGTTTAATTGTTAGTAATCTCTTTTAGTGAGGAACTCTTTTTCATCAAGTGATTTTTAATTCTTCCAGACAACTTTTCTAGGTTTTCAGATTTAGCGTAAAACCAAAAAAACTGTGTAGTGGTTTTTATTTTATATGTTGGTATAAGCCATTGTATTAACACACTCGGCTCGTCTGTCTGAACACAATTATTTATTCCTTTATAAGTTACTATTAAATATAAAGATATAAAGATAAAGATTAAGATAAACCAGACACAATGGTAAAGAACGATTTAGGTTCCAGTTTGGGAAATGCTCAAATTCTCCAACAATGAGCGGCATTTTAATATTCACAATAATGCTGATTTTGTAGTCGCAGGTGGTAGTTATAACAATAACAATTATATTAGACCTGAGTTTTAAAAATGTATTGAGTTAGTTTACAATTTAATGGTTATATCACCAGTTAAAGTAATTGTATCATTATTTATTTAATATTTAATGATTTAACTTTGGGTCTCTGTTTCAATTATGTGGTTTAACAATTTAACCAATCATTGGCTTTTAGATTAACAATTGATTATTTGTGATAATGTATGCACATTTGTATTCATAGGATTTTAAACTTAAAAAATCTCCTTTTTGAAAGATTTTAAAATGGTTCCCTTTGGTTCTGTGCAAAACAATTAACTGTTGGTTGTGTTGCACACAAAGAGTATACCAGCCATGGCAAAAATGCTTTAAATTGATAAATTACATTTCACAAAACAGTGCGGTATTAAACATTAGTGCCATTGTATAAGCTCCGATACAGCCTGTTTGTCAAAAAAAAAAAAAAAAGATCAACAGGACATTATTTATTAAAACATTTAATCATTGAACTTCTTTTTTTAGGCAGATGTTCTTGTCCTCAGTTTCATCATGCAATATTGTGCGATATATTTAAAATGAACCTTTAGACAAGCTATTGATCATCTGTGTTCTTTAATTGACCTTTATTGGTATTTACATGTTTTGACACAACTGTTTCACAGATACTACAACTGCACCGACTCTGTTCCCTTTGGTTCAGTGCAGTCCTGGGGCTGCAGATAGAATCACTGTTAGCTGTCTTACACAAGACTTCTACCCAAAGAGTCTTACTTTCCAGTGGACCGATGCCAGTGAGAAAAGCCTGACTGCAGCTGTACAATATCCTCCAGCTGAGAAAAACAACAAATATACAAGAGCCAGTTCGCTCACTGTATCAAAATCTGAATGGGATTCAAGGAGACCTTATAGTTGTTCTGTGACTCACCCTGGAGACAACAAATGTGATTTAACCTCCTGTCACAGATACAGCAGAGAGTCATTGTGGACAGACGCACTGCGAAAACCATTTTGGTGAGCACAGGGTCATCCCAAGGCTGTGTCTTGAGCCCCCTGCTGTTCAGCCTGCTCATCCATGGTTGCTCTGCCCGATTTAACACCAATGATATCATAAAGTTTGCTGATGACATGACAGTGGTGGGTTTGATGAGCAATGATGATGTGTCTGCATACAGGAGGGAGGTAGAGGAGCTAACATCATGGTGCAGCTTACACAACCTTCCCACCCTTCCCACAGCCTTTTCTCCCTCATTCCGTCTGGGAAAAGCTACAAGAGCCTCCACTCCAGAACCAGCTGGTTGCTGAACAGCTACTTTCCACAGGCTGTTAGGATTTTAAATGGACTGTGCCCCCTCCCACTGCCATGTTTCCCTACTGTGCAGTTACCTGCCTGAACTGCACTTTGTTTGGATTAAATGCATGACTGCATTGCACTTGCACTGTACATACTGTGCTGCTATTCTGCACAAGCTGCTACTCTCCACTGCACTTTAATATTCTGTGCCTAAGCTCCTCTTATATGTCTATGTGCTTTAGATCGTATTTTATGTGTTTTTATCCTATTTATTTACTTATTTTGTACTAACACTAGCTGGGGGAACAATATTTCATTTTTGTATGTACGGAAGTACATATGACATTGACAAAAAAGTAAATCTTGAATCTCTTTAATCTTTTATTTCAACTTCTTCTTCCACACCCACAGAGCCCACATTGCCTCCAAATGGAGATGTCACAATGGAACTGAACCAATCAAGTCTCAAAGAAATTTTTAGCAACAACCAGGCAAAGTTGCAGTGTATCATTACTGGACAGGACCAGAATGTTGTGAATCAATTTAAAATCACTTGGGAAATCAATGGATCCCCTGTGACCAACACCATCCCAACAACACAGTCGGGAGGCCGCAAAGTCAGCACAATGACTCTTAGCCTCGCTGACTGGCAGGGAAACAACAACGTGCGCTGTTCTGCCAAGAAAGACAATTTGACACCAGTTACTCAAGATCTGACTTTACGCAAAGGAGGTATGTTACTGAGTGTCTTTGACAGAGACAGATTGGTACAATGACCTGTAAGTCTGTTGTGGCCGCAAACTTACACACACACACACACAAACATGTCATAATCAATGTATAGCAAATGTAAAAGCATAAATATGAACATCCTTGTTAAACCGAGTATCTCTTTCAGATGGGAGCGAGCCAAAAGTAACAGTCCACATCCTCCCAGATGAGGACATCACGGATGAGGTCACTCTGGTGTGTCTGGTCTCCAGTCGGGTGCAGCAGGATTACTACATCACCTGGTCAGAACAAAAAACAAACCCCCCCATCTATACTGATGGCATTAACTTCCCGCCAGTGAAGACCAAACAAGGCTACTCAGTTGCAAGTATTTACACCACCACCAAAGAGAAGTGGAACAAGTTCACCATGTTCTCCTGCCACGCATTTCCTGGTAGTGGCAAAAAGTCTACTATATCCAGAGATGTGTCTAAGGCCCTGAATAACTCCCTTGAATGTGATAAATAGTAGATTCAGCTTTAAATGTGGTAGTTAGTGCTAATGTGTTGTTCTGTCTCTGTGTGTACTCTCTGCCATGAGAACCTGTCTTTGTAATTGTAAACCGGTCAATTTACTATTGTTTGTCATATTGTGTTTCAATCTGTCTACGTCACATTGTCTGACAGCTTGAGAAGTGTGCTGACTGTTTCAAATAAATGTTGCATGGAGACCCTTTTGTTACACGTTTATGAATGACTTTAATATTTTAAACAATCTATGTACGAGTAGTTTTCAATGATATCTTACAGTAGTACTGTATACTACACTGCTCCACTGGATTAGCATCCACACTTTATATGTGATCAAAGTGAATAATGCTTGATTTCAGTTCCTGAGCACAATCAAGAGAGAAAAATGTCTTATGTGCTATCTTATTAAAAACCTCTCTCTCTCTCACACACACACACACACACACACACACACACACACACACACACACACACACACACACACACACACACACACACACACACACACACACACACACACACACACAGCTGTTGGTGTCCTACCTACGGTTGTGCTTAGAAGAAGTTACTTGATGCCACACAGGAGTGACTCACCCTTTAATTCTTATGGGTGGTAATTTAGAGAGGTTACAGTGGGAGGGAATTGCATACGTATATGTGTGTCTGTGGTGGTTCAATATACAAAACATCCTCCGAGGCAGGGAAAGAGAATTTTAAAATGACCTAATGAGCAAGCTAGGAGGATGTATGCGAGTTTATGACCATGCGGGGGCTGTTTTCTCTCCTACCAGTCTCTCATATTTCACTATTAATTAGAAATGTGAGACCCCAAAACACAAAAAAAACAAAAAAAAACTTTATTATGACCAAATGATCTTTTGATTTGTTCAACATTACATATTGTGCTTGAGTGTTTTGTTTGTATACTTTAACAATAATACGATTAAGTAGGTTTCCATTCTCCTTCATGTTGGTTGCAATGAGCAGTTCTGCAGCCTTTTTGAAGAGTGTGATTGCTATGTAAATTAAGTGGAAGTTCATAGTTATTGTTCCAAAACTGTAGCGTCTAAATGGGCGGTTTGAACTAGAATGCCAAATGAAGTTTTTTTAAGTTAGAGGAGAAGGCAGAAAGAGATATAGAGCCAACACTTGGAGTCTCTCTTCATCAGTGATTCACCACACACACACACACACACACACACACACACACACACACACACACACACACACACACACACACACACACACACACACACACACACACACACACACACACACACACGGCCAGATTCCAGCACACAGATTATAGTAGGCTAAATGGACACTGTAGTGGCACAAGTGGTAGCATGCATTATCTCAAAGGGGGTCTGATATACCAGTCCCTCTGACACACAAACATCCTCGTACTTACGTGCGTGCACGCATCCACACAGCAAGACACGCAGATACGCCGTAGCTGCCAGATATACAGGACTAAAGACTGAATGTAATACAGGATTTATACATTACAGTTTGACCAGGTACTTTACAAGTTAAAGCCCAGTCATATAAATAAAAATCAAGCACATAAAGGAAAGAATATTTTTGACCTACTCATCTTTGAACAGTTTTTCTATCATTGCGGTAGCTAATTTCCATCATCACAAACAAACAATGTCTTTTCTTCTCTTACAAACAATATGTGAAAGAGAAGAAAAGACTCTAAATTGCCCGGATATTATAAGTATAATATGGGATTTCCCTGTAATAAAAATGATTGCATCCATTTAGCTAAATAAAATAAGACATAAGAGATGAAAATAAAAAATAAAAATAAAATATGTAATTGATTATAGGCAATTTCTGAAAAGTTAATGGACACCAAATGATTCTTTTTGGCTGGTGAATTGCTCTGACTATAACAAACCTGTAATATTAAAGGTTTATTGTGTTGATTTTGCATCACAATCACTGCATCCCTTTTAGAGTTTATTGGAGAGAATAGGCATGGCCAATAAGCTCAGGTGTGACTGATCACAATGAGCATCAGCTGAATAAAGAGCCCCACCAAACACAGAAAATGTGCTGGTTTCTGTGTTTTTAAATGCTGCAATAACCATACTAGTATATTAGTGATCTATTAAATTAAACAGAAATGCTATCTTTAAGTAAGTTTAAGTACATAGTTATGTACCAGTACCGGTATGAGGACAAACCTTTTTATGCTACTGTTAAAGTTGTCCTTAAAATGTATTATTGAAGTGTAGTATTGATTTTTCATTGACACGTAAATAACATATTGCACTGTGTAGAAATAGACATTCTGTATGTGGTTTTGCATTTCATAGTTTGACTATAAATCTTCACTTTTCATGTTTTGTCATTTTGTTGATCATATTTGCTTTCATCTTTAATTCAATAAATTTAAAATACAATAAATCAAATTTGGCTTGTGATAAACAGGGAAAGCTTTTGAGGAATTTGATGTCATTAAGCGTCACAACACAGGGCTCTATGAACATCTAAAATAATAACGCGTCAAGTCAACGTAATGGAAACTTTAGCAGTTAAGCTCTGAAGGGTTTTCAGTTTCTAAACATATAATCTTTGGAGAGTCACTTCCCGCTCTCTCTGCACCTTTGGGACCACAGCTGTGATAGTGAAACTTTGTGGCAACCGTCAGAGCTACAAATAAAGTTCCTCAAAACAAGACACCCATCTTTCTGTGAACATTTGCATATCAGCATGTGTCTAGACATGAAGCGGCTAACATGCAGAGATATCAAGTACACAGAATTTCATAAGCTCATCAAACAATATAACAGCAAATGCAAGACATGCACAGACAGAGTACAGAAATACCAGATACAGTACAAATACATTTGTGTACCTATTTTGTTTAGCTTTTTGGTGTACAGTTGTTATTTCACATATAGTTTAATATTGGTGTTCTTCTTGATCTAGAACATGGCAACACACAGCAGAAGGAGCTGGAGAATCCCACAGATTGACCTGCACAACCTCTGAGTTTATATTCAGTAGCTACAGGATGCACTGGATCAGACAGGCTCCCGGAAAAGGACTGGAGTGGCTGTGATTATCCACAGTAGCATCAACTACTCTCAGTCAGTTCAGGGCCGGTTTACCATCTCCAGAGACGACAGCAGACAGCAGCTGTATCTGCAGATGAACAGTCTGAAGACTGAAGATTCTGCTGTTTATTATTGTGCTCGAGAGCCACAGTGACTGGAGTTGGTTGAACAGATGTACAAAATCCTACAGTATTCTTACTGGGGTGAAGAAAGCCAAATAATGAAAATGATATATGAATGTAATATGTATATCATATATTTTATATAGTTTACAAGTTTTTTTCCCTAAATTTCACATTATGTATCATTTTTAGATAATAAATGACCCTTTATCGCTTAATTATATTACATCCTGTTTTCCTGAGAAATATTATTACTCAACATTAAACACAACACAATAAAAATCACTTGTTGGTAAAATTGCCAAAATTATCTGGTTGCTTAAATTAAACTACTTTAGCTCCTGCTGTAAGAAACATTTCTTGTCTTTCCTCATCCTCCCTGGGCTGATAAACTCTGCACTGTCTCACATGACTAATGTCCTCAGGTCAAGTCATTCAAAATGAGACAACACAGACATTTGAGTATGATTGTTGTATGACTGGCTTTTAAGAATTCTGAATTAAAACAAGTAAAAATCATGCTGCATGATATTTGATATATGATTTTATTTCTGACATAACCACACACATACTCATACTAAGGTAAAATATGTTGTTTATTACAGAAGAGTAACTTGTAAATGGATGAACTACAATAGTTTTCATCTTTGTTAAAGGATTTAGTTTTTTGCATTTTGTCACGTTTCAGTTCCTGATCAGCTGTTTTCCTCTAAAAGGCTCCAAGTTTCTCTGTATGTCTGTTTCTTTAAACATCTGCAAACACTGAAACCATTACAAGTCTTGTATTAGAAGCTGCAAAATATATTACTATTCACATGATTCTGGCTGCTGTCAATGTATTTATGTTTGCAGCAAATACAAAAAAATAAATGCAGGTAGCAGCTTCTACACAGCTTGGATCAGACAGCATGCAGGGAAAGGACTGGAGTGATTGTACATGGTGGTGTTGCATCCACCAAACTACAAAGATTCACTGAAGAACAAGTTTTGAAGTTTTGTTTTTTCAGTATTGAATTAAGACTCTCCCAGTGACTCATCAGTAGACCTGAACAAAAACCCCTCAGAGCCTGAACACTTGTAACATGAAGCCACCAGAGGAGGAGCCCTCAGACCACTAATGGTTTCAACACCAGCTCACTGTTACAGTAAAGGATTAAACAGTCTTTAGATTTTTTTTAAATGCTGATTTATCTACAGTACGGTATGATTGAATCCTCAAAAAGTCAGTTTCTCTTTCATAACATCGTTATTTCTTTTTGTTAACAATCTAAAATGTGTTTGTCAGAGAACCAATTTCCACAGTTCCACCACTACTCCTAGTCTTGTCAAGAGAACCATCTGGAAGGGCTTTGAAACTGAACTTGCCATTCAAAACTCTTTTCTTTATCCATTTCTGCTCAAGGGTTGTTTCTGCTAGCCACCCACAACATTACTGTGCATCACTTCCTGGTTTCCCAAAACTAAAGAGCGTCCTGAGGCCCAAATCACAAAACGTGCGTGCATTAATCCTACATCAAAAACAACTAGTGGTGTTAACAGTGTTTGCGTTAACTCTTTATTATGGCGTTAATTCTGACAGCCCTAGTTTAGATATTTGGAGGTTTCAATCACTGATACATCATTGTCTATACTCCCACAAGACAGATTGAGTTAGATTTTTAGAAAGTGTTTAACATTAATTTACCTTATTTAAATAATTAAAAATAAATACAGCTGAATTTTCTTCAAAAGTTGCATTTTGTGCTCTGAATTTTACTAGTTTAAAAATCAATGTTTGGTCTAATAATATTGTACATAAGCTTTATTCACATGAAAAACAGCAATTTTGTCAAAAATAACTTTAGGAGACATGAGATGTTGTTTACCTATCTCAAGCAGACAAGATGATTTACCTACTACATGAACTGAAAACAATTTATATTATACATATTACATTATTCCATGATTGGTACATTGCATTGGACAAACCTGAGAGTAAATAAATATATTCAAATGTTACAAAGTGACTTATTGTAAAAAAAAAAAAAAAAAAGATTAGTAACATCAGGTTAAAAATGTGAAACAAAGTCAAAATAGTAAGAGATACGGTGAGATGATTTGTGAAAACACAAAATACAGTTAGGAGAAAGTCAAAAAAGGAGGAGTCAATGCAAAACTCAGATATCTTCCACCTCTACTTATCTGAGTGCAGAGAGGAGGACAGAGAACAGTGGACACACAGTTTAACATGATGGACTATAGGACAGGACTGCTGCTTTTAACTATCTGCTGGGCAGGTGAAGACTTTCACTGATTTTAATTTAACATAGCTTTTATTTATGTCATCACCTTATTTCACTTGATGTTTTTTATCCATTTGACAGGTGTTGATGGTCAGACTCTGAATCAGTGATTAAAAGGCCTGGAGAATCCCACAGATTGACCTGTACAACATCTGGATTCACACTCAGCAGCTACGCTATGAACTGGGTCAGACAGGCTCCTGGAAAAGGACTGGAGTGGATTGCAAATATAGACACAGGCAGTTATCACATCTATTACTCCCAGTCAGTCCAGGAGAGATTCACCATCTCCAGAGATGACTCCAGCAGTAAACTCTATCTGCAGATGAACAGTCTGAAGACCGAGGACACAGCAGTGTATTACTGTGCCAGAAGAGACACAGTGAGAGACGATAATATGAGAGTCATACAAAAACTACTTCCTCTATTTACAATCACAATGGGAACATTCAGTTGACTCAGTAGGCTATCACTTGTTTTGCCATACTGTCAACACGTTCTATATATTAGTGTGGTGAAACTGTGTCCACTTCATAAGTACATGCATGAAGATCATGCAAAAATCAACATTTTGGTAACATTTAAAATTAAAAAGCTTCCACATGATTTTCAGATTGTTGAAGTTTTTTATGAAATTATTTTCTTATTAACACATTTTACAGCCATAAAAAGGAAGCATGTAGATATTAAACAAATCAAAACCTTGTTGCCATTTTGTCTGACATTTTTAAAATATACTCTGACTTGACAGATCATTTTAATACTGTATGTCTGTGTACAGATCTTAGCAAAAACTCTTCCCATTATGAAAGAAGCTGGATCGGAAAAGTCTGAAGACTAAAGTTGCTGTTTATTATTGTGCTCGAGAGCCAGAGAGACTGGAGTTGTTTGTTGTTTTGTCCTACAGTACTCATTCTTACTGGACTTATAGAGCACAACTGTCTGACATTCTTAATCTTTGAAGGTTAACCTTTACAAGTTGATAGTAAATGTTCACACCTTTAGATGCTTCAGAATTGACTCCTTCATAAGGTACAAAATCATGAAAATAAGTTAGAAACAAATGATGGGTGGATTGATTTTTGTCGAAAACTGATATAAATGGAAATACATAAGAATAAAATGCCATTTGTTTTGTTTTCAAATATCTAAAAGGTAAAAAAAAAAAACATTCTGAGCTGTAATGACGAAAAAGAAAGTATTTTTTGTAATTTTAGTCCTCTAAACATCAGTTACAATAATGCATCTGCTTTTCATTCACTGTCATGTTGGTGCTTGAGAGTATCCCAGTGTAGTAGGTGCAGATTGACGACAGAAGGATGAATCTGGTGCCACGCATTTTAATTTAAAAAAACTCAGTTTCTGTAATTAACAGAAGAAAGACAATATAAGTTGCACTGTAGCTTCCACAAGCCTAATGGCTACCGACGTTAACAGACGCTTTTGCAAAACTAAGTAAAACTCACGTTAGTTCTGCCCCTAGAGTTCACTCTGCCATTTACTGGTCAATGTCACCGCCTCGTGGCGAGGAGTGCAACTGACTTAAGCACCGCTAGACTGTCTTTCTTGCTGGAACTACATGCATCTTAAAATAACAAAAATAATGAGTAGGCGAGTAACTAAACTGTTCTAAATTGTATTGGGGGTCCTATGGACAGCATATATTCAATATTAACATATTAACCTCAAAACCTGGCACCACACCAGCATGCATAGGATGGAAGGAAGGTAAGCAGGGAACAAGCACAGAGCTTCAATAACAAACATTTCTTTGGGTGTCACAAGTGAGTAATCTTTCTCTAATGTTTAAAAGTAGCTACCATTCCTGTTTTAAAACTGTAGAGGGCAGACAAGGACTGGCTTTAACACTTGTCCCAGTGACGTCCATAGACAGGAACAAAAGACAGGGAAGTAAAGCAGATTGCTTTTATTTAATTGTTTTCAACGCCTAAAGCTCCAGATATAGATGTTCTCCTCAGAATGATAATCTGTTACAAACTTTTCTGTCATGAAAACCATCACAATGGCACCACTGTGTCAATCAATTAGATGACATCAATTATGCTTAAATTATTGTTGTGGTAAAGTTGATAACCTAGTTACTCATTTTAAAATAGCATTTAAAATGTACAAACTAAATAATTTATACTGTTTATTGATCCCCAGTGGGGAAATTACAATTTACACTCTGTTGTTAGAAATCACTACACACAGGCCTGATATACACACACATGCTCAGGACCTATTCATGCACTAATGGAGAGATGTCTACTACAGTTTACTACAGAAAGCGTTTAAACCCATGACCCAAATAATTTTACATTCTGTCATTGTCTGTACTTGGATGGAAATATGGTAAAAATAAACATATCCCCTTTTTGCTGGGGACCCCCTTAAACACCCTCAAGGACCCCTGTGGGTCCCCAGAACCCACTTTTGAAAACACTCACCAGGCTAACAATACTTCATTGTTGTTCTCTCACTCGCGTAGTTACTTATTTCTGGATCACACATTTATTTTTAGGGGCAAATGTGAGTGAAATACTTGCAATGTAAAGCTCTGCCTGTATGTGTAATTTATATATATTTTTTATGTATTGTATGCAGGATGTTTACAGTAAAATACATTGTTTCCAGGCCTTCAATGTTTCTCTTCGTCATTTTGACTTAATTGTTCTGTTCTTAAAATAATCACACATCAAGCAGCAGGTAAAGTACATCTATGATGTTCCCTTTTAAACCTGTAGAGGGAGGTCAATGCATACTCTTCCTTCTTTATAAACACACCAACAGCAACTGTAGAATCATTTGAGGCAGAACTACTGACAGTTTCATATATATCAGAAATACTTTGATCAGACATCAGTTCATTACAGAGTTTGATGGAAAATATGATTGTCTAGGGTTTATTTTTTGTAGTTGCTATTAATGGTGAGGAAATCATTTTTGCAGTTACAAAGTAAAGCAATTTGTTTTTAAATGCTTCATATATTCAAGTGTGATGGATGATGATCGTTTCTTTCCTTACAGGAGTTTGGAGTGAGATCAAACTGGACCAGTCTCCCTCTGAGGTGAAAAGACCTGGAGAGACAGTGAAGATGTCATGTATCACTTCTGGTTATAGCATGACAAGCTACAGTATCAGCTGGATACGACAGAGACCAGGAGAAGCTCTGGAGTGAATTGAGAGGATCAACCCACTTAGCAACACTCCGAGCTATGCCAGCTCCTTTCAGAGCCGCTTTAATTTTACTCAAGATGTTCCCAGCAGCACTCAGTACCTCGAGGTCCAGAGCCTGACAGCAGCAGATTCTGCTGTTAAATTCTGTGCTCGACAGACACAGTGATGGAAGACAGTGGAGCAGCTGCACAAAAACCTCCACAGATATGTGGATCATAAGTGATCATAATAACATCTGGGTTTTCTGATCAGCATCACATGTGTTTATATTTTAGACAAATTAAATATATTATATACACATTGTCTGCAAATATGTAATGTGTTTACACAATTTGTGTGTGGCTGACCAGCAAAACATACTACTTTGGATAAAATAGTATTTTTTTTCTTCCCAAAACATCATGGGCTTTTAGATTTTGTTTTACTTTTTAAAGTGAAACAAGCTGCAGAAGCTTTGGGTTGAGTTAATAATATGGGTGTATTCAACATACTGCATAATCATACTATTAGAATAGATTTTTAAGAATCAAAAACAATTTACTCATTTGATGTAATCATTCATTATCCAATTATTTCAATGCTGTGGCAACAATGCTACTACTTCTCATGTTTTGAAGAAGGAGAAAAGTCTTCTGTTTGTTGGGAAATAATAACACTTTAAAACTGCAACAAATAGTTACCAGTTTATTGGGCTCATCTCTTTAATAAAATGTAATCAAATATGGCCCAATAGAGAAGATCCAACCTTTTTATAATGACTGTTTATAATGTAGTTTATAATGTTCTGGTCTACAAATATTGACCTGAATAATTTGTACCTGTATTGTGCCTGTACTCTGTACTACTGTACTACTGTACAACAAAAGGTACAATTCTGCTCTACCTTGTCAGAATTGCCTGATAAAAACCAAAGATTAGATGTTTAGAGCATTCAATCACCCCCTGTCAGTTGCTGATATATATTGACATGATTTCTGCTTCTCTTGCAGAAACATGGTTGGGATCTTAATATAAGGCATAGTCAACTTAATTGAAACATGTCAGACAAAAATTAATTGTTTTGACGTAGAGAAATAAAAAAAATAAACATTCACTTTTCATTCATCCATCAACTATACACTCTTATTATTGGGGGTCATTGGCAGCTGAAACCAATCCCAGGTGACATTGGGGCGACAGGTCGCCAATCAATCACAGGGCTCATTCACATTACATTTTCACCAAACAAAAACTGAATGCCAAGCCTAATCTAGTGGTATCCTCCATGAGAGGAGGAGTTAATGCAAAACTCAGATATCTTCCACCTCTACTTATCTGACTGCAGAGAGGAGGACAGAGAACATTGGACACACAGTTTAACATGATGGACTATAGGACAGGACTGCTGCTTTTAACTCTCTGCTGGGCAGGTGAAGATTTTCACTGATCTTGATTTGACATTCCCATTTGTATTACTGACATATTTCACATGAAGATTTTCCCTGATCTTTGTGCAAAGGTAATGCATGACATGCTTATCATTTTTGGTTTGACAGGTGTTGATGGTCAGACTCTGACACAATCTGAACCAGTAATTAAAAGACCTGGAGAATCCCACAGATTGACCTGTACAGCCTCTGGGTTGGATGTTAATGGCTACTGGATGCACTGGATCAGACAGGCTCCTGGAAAAGGACTGGAATGGATTGCTTACATTACCAGTGACAGTAGTAGCAAATACTACTCTCAGTCAGTTCAAGGCCGGTTTACCATCTCCAGAGACAACAACAGAAAGCAGCTGTATCTGCAGATGAACAGTCTGAAGACTGAAGATTCTGCTGTTTATTATTGTGCTCGAGAGCCACAGTGACTGGAGTTGGTTGAGCAGCTGTACAAAATCCTACAGTATTCATTCTTTCAGGCTGGTAGAGCCCAAGCATGAAGTATTTTTCTTAACATTTATGTATTTATTTATTTTTATATTAGCTTTTGTTGTTTTGAGGTTGTTAATTTGTTTTATATGATGTGATTTACATGATGTGCTTTTAAAATAAAGTAATAATCCTGCATTATACACATCCCTGAAAACATATTAAAAACAGAAAAAGATCACTCATTGATAAAAGGTCCAAAGACAGCCCAACAATCTGGTTGCTGAAATTAAATACTTTACTTAAATACAAATACTTTACATTTCTACAAAGTAATACACAATACTGTCTGTAAAGGATGTGGAATTAAAGCGAGTCATAATATGGGAGTTAAAAAATAATGTTGCTGTTTCTTTTATAAAATCACTAGAGGACAGTCAGTGTCCAGTTTCTCTATCCAGAGGAGCTATACAAAAACCTTAAAGAATGTATTTTTTTTTTTTTTTTTTTACAAAGACCAACAGGAGGCAGTAGGAGACCTAAAATAATAATGGCAGTAAGAGAATAAAACAAAGAGGCACACAATGACAGCAGCAGATGATTTGAGGTTTTTTTTTTTTTTTTTTTACCAAATGTAATGATTAATAACTGACTGAGTTATAGTTTTATTGAGACTGTTGAAGTATGAATGTATTTTTTCTCTGTTATAAGGTTTGTAAAGAATACGAACATTCAATTTAACATATTGTGAGAAATAATAATCACACACTGCGTAATACAGTGTGTAAAACTAGCACTTGTTGTCATTCATACACATTTGAATGATCAAAATGACGCAAAGTTTCCCAAGTATCCTTTATTGGGCTTTCACATGCTCACACTGTTTGGATTATGGAAACAATAGAATATCTCAACATATATATGTGGACAACACAAATGTACATAATGAACAGCCAATTAGTGATTGCCCAAGATAAATATACATAAATAAATACATATCTAAAAGATTTTTTTTTTTTGGTGCCAAATAATTAAAGATCAATCCTCACCTTGA
This sequence comes from Sander lucioperca, assembly GCF_008315115.2. Lineage (NCBI taxonomy): Eukaryota > Metazoa > Chordata > Actinopteri > Perciformes > Percidae > Sander > Sander lucioperca. Next base: position 13,273,869 of record NC_050193.1, on the reverse strand, counting down.
ATCACTTAAGTAAAGAATACCAATGCAATGTACTTCTAATATATGTCTGTATTACATTTTCTTTCCTTTAATAAAATAAATGGTCATTATAGTCTTGACTACGTGTTACAGGACAGTTCATCCTTCTTTTATAGCCTGTCAGTGTCCTTCTCTATGCAAAGTGAACTTCCTCACAGTCTGCTATAAAGACTTGATATCATGCTGTCAGTTGCAGCAGAAGAAGAGAAGCTCCCATCAGATCACCTTCAATAGCAACCATGTTCTCTGTAGCTCTGCTGCTGCTGCTGGCTGCTGGATCCTGTGAGTCTCACTGAGGCAGAGACACTGACAGTATGATCACAGCACACTGACTGTTCACTGTTATTAAAATGATTCAATATTCAACATGTTTTCCTCCACAGGTGTGAAGTGTGAACAGTTGACACAGCCAGCCTCTGTGACTGTGCAGCCAGGTCAACGTCTGACCATCACCTGTCAGGTCTCTTATTCTGTTAGCAGCTACTACACAGCTTGGATCAGACAGCCTGCAGGGAAAGGACTGGAGTGGATTGGAATGGCAGCAGTTGGATCCACGACATATTACAAAGATTCACTGAAGAACAAGTTCAGTATCAGCTTGGAGTCTTCCAGCAAGACAGTGACTCTAAATGGACAGAATGTGCAGCCTGAAGACACTGCTGTGTATTACTGTGCCAGACACCCACAGTAACACAAACCATCAGTAGACCTGAACAAAAACCCCTCAGAGCCTGAACACTTGTAACATGAAGCCACCAGAGGAGGAGCCCTCAGACCACTAATGGTTTCAACACCAGCTCACTGTTACAGTAAGGAGAGAAACAGACACAACACAAATGGTTCTTAATTCAATTTAACAGCCACAGTTTTCATCAATTTCAATACTTTAAAATTACAATCAATGATGTTGTTTATTACAGAAGAGTAACTTGTAAATGGATGAACTACAATAGTTTTCATCTTTGTTAAAGGATTTAGTTTTTTGCATTTTGTCACATTTCAGTTCCTGAGCAGCTGTTTTCCTCTAAAAGGCTCCAAGTTTCTCTGTATGTCTGTTTCTTTAAACATCTGCAAACACTGAAACCATTACAAGTCTTGTATTAGAAGCTGCAAAATATATTACTATTCACATGATTCTGGCTGCTGTCAATGTATTTATGTTTGCAGCAAATACAAAAAAATAAATGCAGGTAGCAGCTACTACACAGCTTGGATCAGACAGCATGCCGGGAAAGGACTGGAGTGATTGTACATGGTGGTGTTGCATCCACCAAACTACAAAGATTCACTGAAGAACAAGTTCAGTATTGAATTAAGACTCTCACAGTGACTCATCAGTAGACCTGAACAAAAACCCCTCAGAGCCTGAACACTTGTAACATGAAGCCACCAGAGGAGGAGCCCTCAGACCACTAATGGTTTCAACACCAGCTCAATGTTACACTAAAGAGAGAAACATCTCTTTAGATTTTATAAAAGGTTCTACATTTAATTTAACAGCCACAGTTTTCATTAATTTAAATACCTTGAAATTAAAATCAAAGATACATCATTATATGTATAATCTTCAAGTGATGGAATAAATTCAGCTCACAACTTCTTAAAGGTTGTGATCTAACCACAGTATAAATGAGTCCTCAAAGTCAGTTTCTCTTCCATAATATTATTTAAAAATAGAAATCATAACTGCATAAGTAACTAAATCGCTAATCTTACTTCAGTGTGATGTTAATTAGTCAAACCAAAGGAAAAATTCTTTTCATTACCAAAGTGTGTTTGTCAGAGATTCCCCCTTCTCTTTGTGTGAGTGTATGTTTATGGAGTTCCCTGAATGGTAGAGGCATTTATTGTTACTGGTAGACAGAGGGAAAGTTGAGAATTTTAATGTATCAGTGTCGATCTCATTTGATTTCCACTGCAGGAGATATCAATATAGAAGAGACTTAAAGACAGTTGATTTTCTCTCAATACAATATGCATATAACACATTTTCATAGTATATATATATTTTGTGTATTGTGAAGCCTAGAAAAGATGGGGACATTTTTCCTGTTCAATGCAATGTGATAGAAAATAACATCTGATAACTACATTTTAACAGCAGCTATACATCTCTTCACAAATAGGATGACATTTCCCTTCTGGAATTTGGCCAATATGAAAGAAGCTCTAAACTGCTAAACTGTGGGTTAAAGATTGTCAAGGTAGAACATTGTAGTTGTTTATGTCCCATTATTTTCTATCAGTCCAGAAATTAGTTTTCAGGACTTTGATATTTCAGTTTCTTCTGCTGTTGTAGAGATACTCTACTTATGGAAATGTATCTGTGTGACATGTTCCCATTTTAAACTTGTAGAGGGAGGTCTATGCAAACTCTTCCTCTCTTATAAACACACCATCAGCAACTTGTGCCAGAATACCGGGGCAGTTTAATATATTTCTGAAACACTCAGATCAGAAAGCACTGAACTACAGTGTTTCTCACAGAATGGAAAATACCATTATCTGGAGTTTATTATTTTTTGTAGTTACTATTCATGGTGAGAAAATCAATTCTGCAATACTTCCTTAGTGAATGTCCAACCTGTGATTAACAAGTCTGTTAGATGATGATCACTTTTTTTTTTTATCAACTTACAGGAGTTTGGAGTGAGATCAAACATGACCAGTCTCCCTCTGAGGTGAAAAGACCTGGAGAGACAGTGAAGATGTCATGTATCATATCTGGTTATAGCATGACAAGCTACTATATTCACTGGATACAACAGAGACCAGGAGAAGCTCTGGAGTGGATTGGGAGGATGGATGCAGGTTCAAACTCTGCTAGCTATGGCAGCTCCTTTCAAAGCCGTTTCATCATGACTGAAGATGATCCCAGCAGCACTCAGTACCTCGAGGTCCAGAGCCTGACAGCAGCAGATTCTGCTGTTTACTTCTGTGCTCGAGAAGACACAGTGACTGAAGAGTTGCACAAAAACCTCCACAGACAATAAACAGCAATGTGATCTTAATGACATCTGAGTCCCCCCCCCCCCTTACAAAGCACTTTGATATATCAACATTATATTTCTATATATTTCACTTTATTATGAGTTAATATGTATACTCTTCATGATGTTACATCACTTAGAGTATGAGACAGTTTCTTCAATTGTCAAAGCATCATCTACTGTAATAATAAGTTGCCAAAGTCAAGTACAAACCATAATGTTATAATAGTATAAAATGGTGAAATGACAATAACATAATTGTCAAAAATGATATTAGCTGTTAATCAGAATGAAATTGTAAATACTCCATGTGCTGCCTATTGTTCTCAAAATGACTAATGAGAAACAGAACCTTGATAACAAGATTAATTATGAATTAACATATTTGAAAAACCCTTGTATCTTAATGTGTCAGATGTCATTTGTATATTGTTAGAATCAATTTGGTTGTGGTGTTAATACTGAAACATTTTACACAAATTAAAACATGTCAGACAAAGGTCAAAACAGCTGACTTGGAGGGTTGACTCTGACTCAGTTTCATTAAATATCTCCAGTCCAGATGTTTCCTCCCTGTGAGGAGGAGTCGATGCAAAACCCAGATATCTTCCACCTCTACTTATCTGAGTGCAGAGAGGAGGACAGAGAACAGTGGACACACAGTTTAACATGATGGACTATAGGACAGGACTGCTGCTTTTAACTATCTGCTGGGCAGGTGAAGATTTTCACTGATCTTGATTAAACATAGTTTTGAATTGTGTAACAACGAAATTCACATGATGTTATTTTATATCTTGACAGGTGTTGATGGTCAGACTCTGACAGAATCTGAACCAGCGATTAAAAGACCTGGAGAATCCCACAGATTGACCTGTACAGCATCTGGATTAACAATCAGCGGTTACTATATGGCCTGGGTCAGACAGGCTCCTGGAAAAGGACTGGAGTGGATTGCGAGTATCTACAATAGTGCTAGCATCTACTACTCTCAGTCAGTTCAAGGCCGGTTTACCATCTCCAGAGACAACAGCAGACAGCAGCTGTATCTGCAGATGAACAGTCTGAAGACTGAAGATTCTGCTGTTTATTATTGTGCTCGAGAGCCACAGTGACTGGAGTTGGTTGAGCAGCTGTACAAAATCCTACAGTATTCTTACTGGGCTGATGAAGCCAAATAATGAAGATGATATATGAATGTAATATTTATATTGTATATTTTATACATTATATTTTTAATAATACTATTTTTTTCTAAGTTTTTTCCCCCTAAATTTTACATTAGATATCATTTTTCGATAATAAGTTACCCTTTGTCTCTTTATTATATAACATCCTGCTTTCCTGAGAAATATTATTACTCAACATTAAACACACAAAAACACAATAAAGATCACTTGTTGGTAAAAGTGCCAAAAACATCACAATGATCTGGTTTCTTAAATTAAACTACTTCAACTCCTGCAGTAAGAAACATTTCTTGTCTTTCCTCATCCTCCCTGGGCTGATAAACTCTGCACTGTCTCACATGACTAATGTCCTCAGGTCAAGTCATTCAAAATGAGACAACACAGACATTTGAGTATGATTGTTGTATGACTGGCTTTGAAGAATTCTGAATAAAAACAAGTTAAAATCATGCTGCGTTATGTATAAATATTTTTGACATAACCACACACATATGAAGGTAAATATTTTCACTGTTACAGAAGAGTAACTTGTAAATGGATGAACTACAATAGTTTTCATCTTTGTTAAAGGATTTAGTTTTTTGCATTTTGTCACATTTCAGTTCCTGATCAGCTGTTTTCCTCTAAAAGGCTCCAAGTTTCTCTGTATGTCTGTTTCTTTGAACATCTGCAAACACTGAAACCATTAAAAGTCTTTTATTAAAAGCTGCAAAATATATTACTATTCACATGATTCTGGTTGCTGTCAATGTATTTAAGTTTGCAGCAAATACAGTCAGTAACCAAATATATGAAAAAATAAATGCAGGTAGCAGCTACTACACTGCTTGGATCAGACAGCGTGCAGGGAAAGGACTGGAGTGATTGTACATGGTGGTGTTGCATCCACCAAACTACAAAGATTCACTGAAGAACAAGTTCAGTATTGAATTAAGACTCTCCCAGTGACTCATCAGTAGACCTGAACAAAAACCCCTCAGAGCCTGAACACTTGTAACATGAAGCCACCAGAGGAGGAGCCCTCAGACCACTAATGGTTTCAACACCAGCTCACTGTTACAGTAAAGAGAGAAACAGACACAAAACAAATGTTTTTTAATTAAATTTAGCTTTAACGGTAGAATCAATCAATTTAAATACTCTGACTTAACAATCAGTGATACATCATTGAATGCATATATAACCTTTCAAATGATGGGGAAAAAAATCTGTGATTTAACTACAGTATTAATTAATCCTCAAAAAGTCAGTTTCTCTTCCATAATATTGTTATTTACTTTTCATCAACAATCTAACGTGTTTGTAAGAGAACCAACTTCTCTTTTGTGAAATTCAAAAACAACACCCGAACATTTAATCTTAATTTTGATTTATTCAAATATACTTTAGTCAGCTGATTTACTATCATTAGTATGTAAATCAGCCTCCTTGTGTGTTGCCTCATAAAGAAGTGAAGTGTGTGTGTCACTGAGAGACAGAAGAGCTCACATCAGTTCAGCTTCAACATCAACATGTTCTCTGTAGCTCTGATACTGCTGCTGGCTGCTGGATCCTGTGAGGAGCTTTCAGTGGATTCACTCTAATACACACATTAGAAACCCTGAATAGTCAGATGGAGATAATGTTGATTTGTGTTTCCACAGGTGTGAACAGTATTGATCTCATCCAGACAGACTCAATGGTTGTGCAGCCTGGACAGTCTCTGACCATCAGCTGTCAGGTCTCTGGTTATTCTTTGACTGATGACAGCTATGCAACAGGTTGGATCAGACAGAGTGAAGGAAAACCAATGGACTGGATTTCCCATCAGTGGGGTGGAGGTAGCCTTCATCAAAATAATGCTCTGAAGAACAAGTTCAGCTACAGCAGAGACACTTCTGCTCTAACAGTGACTCTAAAAGGACAGATTTTGCAGCCTGAGGACACAGCTGTGTATTACTGTGTACGTTACCCCACAGTGATACAAACCACCAACAGACCTGCACAAATACCCAGCAACCAGCAAGACTCAACACACACACATGTTCTAAATGTGGACATTAATAAAGACAGCACTCTCTAATGAGTTGAGTTGAAATGAATGTTTATGGAATTCAACAAATGGTATCAATCGTGCTGTTAAGCCTATAAAAGATGAGAAAAACATTTTTCCTGTTTTCATGTAACATCTGATAACTAACTACATTTAAACAGTAGCTACATCTCTTCATAAAAACACAAAGTCATATTCATAAGTACAAACCATTTATGTTATAATGACATAGTGAGATAACATGAAAGCAATTTTCAGAAATGTTGGTGATCAGACTAAAACTTTTGTTTATTTATATTATTGTGAATGATCTAATGTGCTGCCCATTACGCTCAAAGTGACTAATGAGAAACAGAGCCTTAATACCAAGATGAATCATAATTTAACCCGTTTTAAATATAATGTTTTATAATGTTTTTATAATGTGTCAGATGTCATTTGTGTATTATTAGAATGAATATGGTTGTGGTGTTAATGCCAGCTAACATTTTACACAAAATAAAACTTGTCAGACAAACAATTAAAACAGCTGACTTGGAGGGTTGACTCCTGCACATTCATTTCCTAGTTCATCTCCAGTCCAGATGTTTCCTCCCTGTGAGGAGGAGTTAATGCAAAACTCAGATATCTTCACCTCTACTTATCTGAGTGCAGAGAGGAGGACAGAGAACAGTGGACACACAGTTTAACATGATGGACTATAGGACAGGACTGCTGCTTTTAACTATCTGCTGGGCAGGTGAAGATTTTCACTGATCTTGATTTTAATTTGTCTTCAAAAAGTTTCCATCCTACATGAAGTGATTGTTTTCTTGTTTATCTTGACAGGTGTTGATAGTCAGACTCTGACAGAATCTGAACCAGCGGTTAAAAGACCTGGAGGATCCCACAGATTGACCTGTACAGCCTCTGGGTTTAATTTAGGCAGCTCTCACATGGCCTGGATCAGACAGGCTCCTGGAAAAGGACTGGAGTGGATTGCCTGGAATAGTAACGGTGGTAGCACCAAATACTACTCTCAGTCAGTCCAAGGCCGGTTTACCATCTCCAGAGACAACAGCAGACAGCAGCTGTATCTGCAGATGAACAGTCTGAAGACTGAAGATTCTGCTGTTTATTATTGTGCTCGAGACCCACAGTGACTGGAGTTGGTTGAGCAGCTGTACAAAATCCTAAAGTACTCATTCTTTCAGGCTGGTGGAGCGAAGTTTGAAGTATTTTTTATAACATTTATATATTTTAATGTTTATATTACATTTTTTTGTTGTTTTGAGGTTGTTAAATTGTTTTATACTCTGTAATCTAATTTTCATATATGTTTTATAATAAAATAACAATCCTCTCCGCATTACACACATTTCAGAAAACATGTTAAAAACACAAAAAATATATCTTTTTGTTACAAGGTCCAAAGACAGCCCAACAATCTGGTTGCTGAAATGAAACTTCTACAAATACTTCACATTTCTACAAATTAAGACACAATACTGTCTGTAAATGATATGATGTGGAATCTATGAGAATGAAAAATAATGTTACTGTTTCTTTTATAAAATCACTAGAGGACAGTCAGTGTCTAGTTTCTCTCTCCTCTGTTACTAAAAGGAGAAACTCAGATCTGCTGTTCTCATTGATCTTAACTGACTGATACTCATTTCTCATCTCATCGACTGATTTTTCACTCTTTCCTTCACATACTATAGTTTCATTAAAATAATTGTTATAAATAATAATTAAAAGAGAAAACAACTGAAAGTTGAGATGATTGATAACAGAATTTGATGTTATTATTTACATACAAAGTGAATTTACTTGTAACGTGTATGGAGATAACTATTTCATATAAAATGATAACTATTGTTGAAAGAATAATAATATAGTCATTAAGGAATTATTGTTCTGTTTTAACTGCAGAGAAATGTGTAGAATGTATGTGGAGACAATATTGACAGTTTAATGCCATAAAGTTATCTGTATTTGGATATGGAGAAAATAAAATACAGGCATATTTTCTCTCTGCAGATATAATAACACTGAACAAACTCTTCTATTGACTCCAGTTAGACCAACATTGATGCTTCATATGTTTGATTTTATGCAAACTCAGTGACCTTCCTTGTTTCTCAGCTATAAAAACATCACATCAGGCTGTCAGTGGAGTTCACAGCACGTCAGTTTCAACATCAACCATGTTCTCTGTAGCTCTGCTGCTGCTGTTGGCAGCTGGATGTGAGTCTCTCTGGATTTGTTAAAGTCACCAGTTTTTTTTTCAGTATAACTTGATCATTTGTTACATAATATATGAATTTTTTTACAGTTGGGAAGTGTGAACAGTTGACCCAGCCAGCCTCTGTGACTGTGCAGCCAGGTCAACGTCTGACCATCACCTGTCAGGTCTCTTATTCTGTTGGTAGCTACTACACAGCTTGGATCAGACAGCCTGCAGGGAAAGGACTGGAGTGGATTGGAATGAAATATACTGGAGCTTCATACTACAAAGATTCACTGAAGAACAAGTTCAGTATTGACTTAGAGACTTCCAGCAACACAGTGACTCTAAATGGACAGAATGTGCAGCATGAAGACACTGCTGTGTATTACTGTGCCAGAGAGCCACAGTAACACAAACCATCAGTAGACCTGAACAAAAACCCCTCAGAGCCTGAACACTTGTAACATGAAGCCACCAGAGGAGGAGCCCTCAGACCACTAATGGTTTCAACACCAGCTCACTGTTACAGTAAGGAGAGAAACATACACAACACAAATGGTTCTTAATTCAATTTAACAGCCACAGTTTTCATCAATTTCAATACTTTAAAATTACAATCAATGATACATCATAATATGTATATACTGTATAATCTTCAAGTGATGGAATAAATTCAGTTCACAACTTCATTTTAAAAGAATGTAATATAACTACAGTAGAAATTAATCCTCAAAGTCAGTGTCTCTTCCATAATATTATTTAATAATTATGTAATTCATAACTGCATCAGTAACGGAATAGTCTTTAAGAAACATCATTGTGATGTTAATTAGTCAAACTACAAAAAAAAAATTATTTTCATTAACTAACACGTATTTGTCAGAGATTAAAGTTCCACCTTTTCTTTGTGAGAGATGACGACCTGAACATTTCATCTTCATTTTGAATTATTTAAATATACTTTAGTCAGCTGATTTACTATCATCAGTATGTAAATCAGCCTCCTTGTGTGTAGTCTCATAAAGAAGTGAAGTGTGTGTGTGTCAGTGAGAGACAGAAGAGCTCACATCAGTTCAGCTTCAACATCAACATGTTCTCTGTAGCTCTGATACTGCTGCTGGCTGCTGGATCCTGTGAGGAGCTTTCAGTGGATTCACTCTAATACACACATTAGAAACACTGAATAGTCAGATGAATGATGGAGATAATGTTGATTTGTGTTTCCACAGGTGTGAACAGTATTGATCTCATCCAGACAGACTCAATGGTTGTGCAGCCTGGACAGTCTCTGACCATCAGCTGTCAGGTCTCTGGTTATTCTTTGACTGATAACAGCTATGCAACAGGTTGGGTCAGACAGAGTGAAGGAAAACCAATGGACTGGATATCCCACCGGTTTGGTGGAGGTAGCTTTTACCAAAATAATGCTCTGAAGAACAAGTTCCTTTACCACACACACACGTCTACTAGCTCGGTGACATTAACAGGAGTGAATCTGCAGCCTGAGGACACAGCTGTGTATTACTGTGTGCGTGTAAGCTACACAGTGATACAAACCACCAACAGACCTGCACAAATACCCAGCAACCAGCAAGACTCAACCACACACATTTTGTAAAATTAATGTAAACAAATAAATTATCCAGCAGAGTATATGTGACCAGTTACTCCCTGATAGAGAGGTTATCTATGATTAAATATATTTGAGAAATTTGTCACTACAAGGATGTGAGGTTTTGTATCTCTGTAATTGTATTTAGATGCTTAGACAAGACAAGAAAAAATGATTTCCTGTTACATACAAAGAGTTGGATCAGGCAATAACATTTGAAAAAAGTAAGATAAACATACCCATTCAAATATGCAGTTTAAGTATCCAAATAACATTTTTGTATTTTGGCCATGAAAAATATCATGTCATCTGCTCATCAAAATTTCAAGACTAAAATCCAAGAAAATAAACATTTTGATTTCCACTTAAAGGAGAATTCCGGTTGATTTCAACACATCACTCTGTTGTTTGTAAATTTGGAGTGCTCTCAGTAGCAAGAAAAAAAACAAAAACAATCGGTGTTGCCTACACCGTGTTATCCTCCTGCTAGAGTTAGCACCCAGGAGGCTGAAACCGGGCAAGTTTTAAACGTGCTTTTAGCCTCTTAACATGTTCGAAATGTCATTACATGTGCCTACCATGTGAAGTGATTCCTTCCGAGTGAACACAGTGAACCTGACTGCAGTAGAGGTCTAAGAAATGCATAAAAAAATAGGCATATGCTTATTTTTTTAAACTAAGTGCTGTAGTACAACTAGCAGGAGACAAGTTATAATTGAGGTAAGTTTGGAGACACTACCTTATTTAATCATTAAATTAATACATATTTTTGCATCTCTCTTCGGTCCCGAAGCACTCGTTTTGCCTCTAACACAGTGTAGGCAACACCGATTGTTTTCGTTTTTCTCGCTACTGAGAGCACTCCAAATTTAGAAACATCAGAGCTACTTGTTGAAATCGACCAGAATTATAAAATATATAAGAAATATTTCTCAGTTCAATATACCGTCAGAAAAATATATATTGTCTGTCCCTGTAGCATCAAACTACTGCATTTCATAGCAGAAATAGTTAACAGGTATTTGGTATTTTTTAGTTTCTTTGCTCTTGTAGAAAACTACTGATGTTAAAGTGCATCTGCTTTCCATGTTCCCTTTTTAAACCTGAAGAGGGAGGTCCATGCAAACTCTTCCTTCCTTATAATCACACCATCAACAGCTCTTAAATCAATGAGTGAGATCAAACTGGACCAGACTCCCTCTGAGGTGAAAAGACCTGGAGAGACAGTGAAGATGTCATGTATCATATCTGACATGACAGACAACTATATCCACTGGATACGACAGAGACCAGGAGAAGCTCTGGAGTGGATTGGGAGGATGGATACATGTTCAAACTCTGCTAGATATGGCAGCTCCTTTCAAAGCCGTTTCATCATGACTGAAGATGTTCCCAGCAGCACTCAGTACCTCGAGGTCCAGAGCCTGACAGCAGCAGATTCTGCTGTTTACTTCTGTGCTCGACAGACACAGTGACTGAAGACAGTGGAGCAGCTGCACAAAAACCTCCACAGACAACAAACAGCAATTTGATCTTAAGCATCTGAGTTTTTTACCACCTAAGCACTTTGATATATCCACATTAGATTTCCATTTTACTGTAAGAGTGCGTAGTTGTTTTCATCATGATGTGACATACCTCAGTAATAGAGAGAGATCCTTCAACGGTCAAAGCATTATCTACTGCAAAACTAAATTGCAGAAGTAATATTCATAGGTAAAAGCCATGATGTTATAATGGTATTAAATGGTGAAATGACAATGAAGTAATTGAAACAGAGCCTTGAAAACAAGATTAATTATGATTCAACAAGTTTGAATTAACCTTGTATGTTACTGTACTGTGTCAGATCTCATTTGTGTATTAATATAATAACTGTGGTTGTGGTGATAATATTAATAAACATTTTACACAAATTAAAAGATGTCAGACAAAGGTCAAAACAGCTGACTTGGAGGGTTGACTCTGACTTAGTTTCATTCAATATCTCCAGTCCAGATGTTTCCTCCCTGTGAGGAGGAGTCGATGCAAAACTCAGATATCTTCCACCTCTACTTATCTGAGTGCCGAGAGGAGGACAGAGAACAGTGGACACACAGTTTAACATGATGGACTATAGGACAGGACTGCTGCTTTTAACTCTCTGTTGGGCAGGTGAAGATTTTCACCGATCTTGTTATGAATTTGTCTTCAAAAAGTTGCCATCCTACATGAAGTGATTGTTTTCTTGTTTATCTTGACAGGTGTTGATGGTCAGACTCTGACAGAATCTGAACCAGCGGTTAAAAGACCTGGAGAATCCCACAGATTGACCTGTACAACATCTGGGTTTAATTTAGGCAGCTATCACATGGCCTGGATCAGACAGGCTCCTGGAAAAGGACTAGAGTGGATTGCCTGGAATGATAACGGTGGTAGCACCAAATACTACTCTCAGTCAGTTCAAGGCCGGTTTACCATCTCCAGAGACAACAGCAGACAGCAGGTGTATCTGCAGATGAACAGTCTGAAGACTGAAGATTCTGCTGTTTATTATTGTGCTCGAGACCCACAGTGACTGGAGTTGGTTGAGCAGCTGTACAAAATCCTATAGTACTCATTCTTTCAAGCTGGTAGTGTACAAGTTTGAAATATTTTTTTATAGCGTTTATATATTTTATTTAGTTTATATTACATTTTTTGTTGTTTTGAGGTTGTTAAGTTGTTTTATATTCTGTAATCTACATTAACAATTCTCCCTGCATTATACACATTTCGGAAAACACATTAAAAACACAAAAAAGATCTCTTTTTGATAAAAGGTCCAAAGACAGCCCAACAATCAGGTTGCTGAAATTAAACTTATACAAATACTTTATATTACTACAAATTAAGACACAATACACAATACATAATTACAGTTTAAGTGCCTTATGTTGTTGTGAATACAGTAACCATGAAAATGCATCTGCAGTATACTGTAGTTTGTGTCAATGTAGTGACCTCAGTATTATTTTGCCATCCCACTCCTTCAATTCTTAATACATTTAATTTTATGCCACCATTAATCATATCTTATTTGTCAATGTTAAAGATGGACCAGGTCAGCACTTTATTTGAAGGGCCACAAATATGATGAAGTAATGGATGATGCATTTTTATTTAACCATGATTACAACACTACAGGTTTTCTGAATATATGTACACTGCTGTGACTGGTCAGTTCTTTGAAGAAGACATGAACATCATTAATAAATCAGAAATCTTGATGATTCAAATACCTTAATTGATGCATTAATTAACGTATTGTTCCTGCATTAAGTCATGCATGAGATACTATTAATCCTTGTACATTACTGAAGTACTACATTAATTAATTCATGCTTTTTCATGCATGACTTCATCAAAATCATGACAATTCATGTACCATAATTATAAAGTGTAACCGATAGAACAAGACAAAACAAAAAGTGCTCTTGTCCTGAATGTGATATTGTATCTAACATAAAATGACAAGCAACTATAATTAAAAAATGAACAAATAATAAATTATACAAACTATAACAGAGTGCTGGTTTAGGAGCCACTCCCTCCCCATTATGTCCTGATGCAAATCTTCAGTGTGTGCAGTGTACTTCTGTCCTGCTGACTGCTCTTGTTCTTTGTGTGGAGCATCAGATGTCACATCTCCAGCCTCAGGATGATGAACACACTCACTCTTCTGCTGGTTGCTCTCTCTCTGCCCTGTGAGTTCTCCTGCTTCTTGCTGTGTTATCTTTTCACAGACAACATGGACTGATGGTCAGTCAGTGACACCAGAAAACTTCCCAGATGCCTGTCTCACTTTATTCTGTGGTTCTTCTCTCCTTTCATCTCATCAGGTTGTACAGGTCAGAGTATGGAGTCCATTTCTTCCAGTTCAGTAGTGATAAAGCCTGGGGAGACTCTAAGTGTCTCCTGCAGGGGACTGGCTTCACATTTAGCTGCGCAGCAGTATGGATCAGACACTGCAGGAGAAGCTGGAATGGATGGCCGTATTTACAGTGAGCTAGTAGAACAGATTATGCCAGCAGTGTGCAGGACGAGTAGAGGTCAGTAGAGATGACAGCAACAGCATGGTGTATCTGAGACTGTCCAACTTAAAGCCAGAGGACTCTGCTGTGTATTACTGTGCAAAACACACAGTGGTTAAAGGAAGCAGAGAGGCTTGACAAAAACCACATACAAATTATTTTCAAGAATACTTCCAGGTGGCAGTAGAAGATAAGACGTCAGATGACCCTAAGGAGAATGTCACAGTGTCTCTAAACCAAACACACACGCAAACATACATGCACATTATAAAAAGCAACAGCTGCTGTTGTGGTTTTTGATTTCCTGTTTACAAAACAGTAAATTAAACGTGCTTTTACAATAATGGTTAATAATGTTTCTATTTTTGATATCGAGCTGCAAGTGTTGCATGATATATCCAGTAAATGGATGGCCCATCAAATACTGCTGAGCAGAATATATGAATACATTACATTTGGTTATGAACAAAATGTGACAGTTGAATAACTTGAAAATCATCATTATCATTTGAATAAAAAATCATGATCATAATAATGTAAAATTATCATTTCTTTTCCCCCAGAGATGTGTTGTTGAGTTTCTCTTATAGGAGGAGGAGTCAATGCAAATCTCTGACCTCTTCCATCTCTACATATGTGTTGCAGAGTGAAGGACAGACACTAAATCACTGACATACACGCTGTAGACTGGACAGAGACAACTGGCTTTAACAATGATCACACCTGATTATTTGGTTGTTTTTCTCATCCTGTCATTTAACTGGGCAGGTAAGAACAATAGATGTTTTTCTGACAAACTTCCTGAAACAAAGACAACATGGCTGCATTACAGTAACTAATGAGCTGATTAAATGTCTGTAGGTACTGAGGGTCAAACACTGACTGAGTCTGAATCAGTGGTTAAAAGACCTGGAGAATCCCACAGACTGACCTGTACATATTCTGGGTTTGGTGGAGATTATGCTAATGCTTGGATCAGACAGGCTGCTGGAAAAGGACTGGAATGGATCGCTTACATCAGCAGTGGCAGTAGCAGCATCTACTACTCTCAGTCAGTTCAAGGCAGGTTTACCGTCTCCAGAGACAACAACAGACAGCAGGTGTATCTGCAGATGAACAGTCTGAAGACTCAAGATTCTGCTGTTTATTATTGTGCTCGAGAGCCACAGTGACACAGGAAGGAGCAACACTGTACAAAAACTCAACATGTCAAAACAAGTCAAATGTTTACTTTCTTCTTTTCTCATTCACATAATAAGCTTCAGTTCAACATCATCAACACATTTAGAGAAATAGTCTCAATAAAACTGCTCCATTCAGACAGGTTTTATTGCAGATCCCCCATATATACTGTAGTTGAAGCAGACATTAAATATTCTGTTAATCTGTTGATTCTATTGTAAATATAAATCTATTTGTTGACATGTTTGACTTGTGTTAGACAATGTGTGATTAAAAACAAATGGAATTTAAGTTTGTTTTAAGTTTGTAATAATAATTACATTTTCTTTCATATGTCAAAAATATATTTCATAACACAATTCCAAGCTATCACTTGTGACAGGACAGTCCATCCTTCTTTTATAGCCTGTCAGTGTTCTTCTCTATGCAAAGTGAACTTCCTCACAGTCTGCTATAAAGACTTGATATCATGCTGTCAGTTGCAGCAGAAGAAGAGAAGCTCCCATCAGATCACCTTCAATAGCAACCATGTTCTCTGTAGCTCTGCTGCTGCTGCTGGCTGCTGGATCCTGTGAGTCTCACTGAGGCAGAGACACTGACAGTATGATCACAGCACACTGTTCACTGTTATAACACTGATTCAACATGTTTTCCTCCCCAGATGTGAAGTGTGAACAGTTGACCCAGCCAGCCTCTGTGACTGTGCAGCCAGGTCAACGTCTGACCATCACCTGTCAGGTCTCTTATTCTGTTGGCAGCTATCGCACAGCTTGGATCAGACAGCCTGCAGGAAAAGGACTGGAGTGGATTGTAATAGGAGGTGTTGGATACACAACATACTACAAAGATTCACTGAAGAACAAGTTCAATATCAGCTTTGACTCTTCCAGCAAGACAGTGACTCTAAATGGACAGAATGTGCCACCTGAAGACACTGCTGTGTATTACTGTGCCAGAGAGCCACAGTAACACAAACCATCAGTAGACCTGAACAAAAACCCCTCAGAGCCTGAACACTTGTAACATGAAGCCACCAGAGGAGGAGCCCTCAGACCACTAATGGTTTCAACACCAGCTCACTGTTACAGCAAGGAGATAAACAGACACAACACAAATGTTTTTTAATTAAATTTAACATTAACAGTGCAATCAATCAATTTAAATACTCTGACATAACAATCAGTGATACATTATTGTATGCTTATGTAACCCAGTAACACTTTATAATAATGGCACTGCAAGTCTTTGTGACCCGTCAAATAAAAAATATTGTCAAGTAGTAAGTTAGTAAAAAGTAAAATTCATAAATATTGTACTTGGGTGAGCATTGTTCTCAGGCATTACTGTTTAAGTGCCTTATGTTGTTGTGAATACAGCAACCATAAATATGCATTTGCAGTATACTCTAGTTTGTGTAAATGTAGTGACCTCAGTATTATTTTGCCAACCCACTCCTTCAATTCATTATACATTTCATTTTATGCCACCATTAATCATATCTTCTTTGTCAATGTTAAAGATGGACCAGGTCAGCACTTTATTTGAAGGGCCACAAACATGATGAAGTAATGGATGATGCATTTTTATTTAACCACGATTACAACACTACAGGTTTTTTGAATATATGTACACTGCTGTGACTGGTGAGATCTTTGAAGAAGACATAAACATCATTAATAAATCAGAAATCTTGATGATTCAAATACCTTAATTGATGCATTAATTAACGTAATGTTCCTGCATTAAGTCATGCATGATATACTATTAATCTTTGTACATTACTGAAGTACTACATTAATTAATTCATGCTTTTTCATGTATGAAGTCATGCATGAATTCACGACAATTCATGTATCATAATTATAAAGTGTAACCGATAGAGCAATACAAAACAAAAAGTGTTCTTGTCTCTGAATGTGATATTGTATCTAACATAGAATGACAAGCAACTATAATTAAAAAATGAACAAATAATAAATTATACAAACTATAACAGAGTGCTGGTTTAGGAGCCACTCCCTCCCCATTATGTCCTGATGCAAATCTTCAGTGTGTGCAGTGTACTTCTGTCCTGCTGACTGCTCTTGTTCTTTGTGTGGAGCATCAGATGTCACATCTCCAGCCTCAGGATGATGAACACACTCACTCTTCTGCTGGTTGCTCTCTCTCTGCCCTGTGAGTTCTCCTGCTTCTTGCTGTGTTATCTTTTCACAGACAACATGGACTGATGGTCAGTCAGTGACACCAGAAAACTTCCCAGATGCCTGTCTCACTTTATTCTGTGGTTCTTCTCTCCTTTCATTTCATCAGGTTGTACAGGTCAGAGTATGGAGTCCATTCCTTCCAGTTCAGTAGTGAAAAAGCCTGGGGAGACTCTCAGTCTCTCCTGCAGGGGATCTGGCTTCACATTTAGCTGCTGCAGCATGTACTGGATCAGACAACCTGCAGGAGAAGCACTGGAATGGATAGGCCGTATTTACAGTGATGCTAGTAGAACAGATTATGCCAGCAGTGTGCAAGGACGAGTAGAGGTCACCAGAGATAACAGCAACAGCATGGTGTATCTGAGACTGTCCAACTTAAAGCCAGAGGACTCTGCTGTGTATTACTGTGCGAAACACACACTGGTTAAAGGAAGCAGAGAGGCTTGACAAAAACCACATACAAATTATTTTCAAGAATACCTCCAGGTGGCAGTAGAAGATAAGACGTCAGATGACCCTAAGGAGAATGTCACAGTGTCTCTAAACCAAACACACACGCAAACATACATGCACATTATAAAAAGCAACAGCTGCTGTTGTGGTTTTTGATTTCCTGTTTACAAAACAGTAAATTAAACGTGCTTTTACAATAATGGTTAATAATGTTTCTATTTTTGATATCGAGCTGCAAGTGTTGCATGATATATCCAGTAAATGGATGGCCCATCAAATACTGCTGAGCAGAATATATGAATACATTACATTTGGTTATGAACAAAATGTGACAGTTGAATAACTTGAAAATCATCATTATCATTTGAATTAAAAATCATGATCATAATAATGTAAAATTATCATTTCTTTCCCCCCAGAGATGTGTTGTTGAGTTTCTCTTATAGGAGGCTTGACAAAAACACCTCATACAAATTATTTTCACAAATACTTCCAGGTGGCAGTAGAAGATAAGACTTCAGATTACACAAAGGAGAATATGACAGTGTCTCTAATCACACACACAAAAATACATGACCACAATAGAAGCAACAGCTGATGTCATGGTTTTTGACTTCCTGTTTTGTGACGGTTAATAATGTTTATACTTTTGATTTTGAACAGCAGGTGTTGAGAATATATTTAGACATTTATGCATGATATATCCAGTACATGGATGGCCACCAAATGCTGCTGAGCAGAATCAATTAATACATCTAAGTGGAATTGAATAACTTGAAAATTATCTTCATCATTAAAAAAAATCATAAATTAAAAATATAATGAAAGATATATAAATCATATTTTTCCAGAGATGTGTTGTTGAGTTTCTCTTATAGGAGGAGGAGTCAATGCAAATCTCTGACCTCTTCCATCTCTACATATGTGTTGCAGAGTGAAGGACAGACACTAAATCACTGACATACACGCTGTAGACTGGACAGAGACAACTGGCTTTAACAATGATCAGACCTGATTATTTGGTTGTTTTTCTCATCCTGTCATTTAACTGGGCAGGTAAGAACAATAGATGTTTTTCTGACAAACTTCCTGGTACAAAGACAACATGGCTGCATTACAGAAACTAATGAGCTGTTTAAATGTCTGTAGGTACTGAGGGTCAAACACTGACTGAGTCTGAACCAGTGGTTAAAAGACCTGGAGAATCCCACCTGCACATATCCCACCTGCACATATTCTGGGTTTGGTGGTAATATTGATAGTGCTTGGATCAGACAGGCTGCTGG
The DNA here is from genome assembly GCF_008315115.2 of Sander lucioperca. Taxonomy (NCBI): domain Eukaryota; kingdom Metazoa; phylum Chordata; class Actinopteri; order Perciformes; family Percidae; genus Sander; species Sander lucioperca. The sequence continues at coordinate 13,254,638 of NC_050193.1, read as the reverse complement.
AAAAGGACTGGAATGGATCGCTTACATCAACAGTGGCAGTAGCAGCATCTACTACTCTCAGTCAGTCAAAGGCCGGTTTACCATCTCCAGAGAAAACAGCAGACAGCAGCTGTATCTGCAGATGAACAGTCTGAAGACTGAAGATTCTGCTGTTTATTATTGTGCTCGAGAGCCACAGTGACACAGGAAGGAGCAACACTGTACAAAAAGTCAACATGTCAAAACTTTTTTTTTCTTTTCTCATTCACATAATAAGCTTCAGTTTAACATCATCACCACACTCAGAGAAACAGTCTCAATAAAACTGTTTCATTCAGACAGGTTTTATTGCAGCTGCAGATGTAGTTGAAGCAGACATTAAATATTCTGTTGATCTGAGTGTAAATGTAAATCTGTTTGTTTTACATGGCTGACTTGTATTAGAAGTTTTGTGAAGAATTAATAAAAAATAAATTTCGATTTGTGTTAACTTTGCCGTAATAATAATTACATTTTCTTGTGCACACAACTGAAATGTGTTGGATGTCAGAGTTTTCCTGGAACAAATGCATGAAACCCTGTTCTTATTATCACGACTCAAAATTTCAAATTTGAATTTCAAATTTGAAAAAAAGGTAATAATGACATTACGTCAAAAATGTAAGTAGAATCTGAATTCTAAGATACAGTAAGATTATTCTTTTTATTATTTTTTATTTATTTATTTTATTTTATTTATTTATTTTTTATTTATATTTTTATTATTATTACATTTTTATTATTTATAATATTACATTTTATTATATAGCAAACATAGGTGCTTTCCGACCGGATAGTACTTGAACTTTTTAGAGGAAAAGTACACTTCTAAGCAGTTCTAAGAACTCCTTTCCCCCAAAATCTTTTTTTCCGTTTGCATTCCCACTGGCCAAGTGGCCGTAGGGACTGGTAGGAGGGGTAAGGAAGTGACGCAAGCACGGCAACGGTCTTTGTAGCATCGTCACTAGACCTTAGTGCCACATACAACAACTACAAAGCAGCATGGAGGAGACCGTACATGGCCAGCAGTGCCTGCACCTCCGCATCAGTCCACTTTTCCGAGTTCCGCATTCCGTCCATTCTCGAAGTAGACCCCGCCTCTGCCTGCTGCGCTGTGGATGTGTGTGTGTGTGTGTGTGTGTGTGTGTGTGTGTGTGTGTGTGTGTGTGTGTGTGTGTGTGTGTGTGTGACTGTGTGTGTGTGTGACGGCCGGTGAGCCGCAGGACACGCTTGTGGAGTTTAACTCCGAAAAGACAGTTAACTACAGGTTCCCGTTAATCTTATGATGGACATGTGTTGTGATATTTAAACAAACGAACCGTCAACGGTGAAATAAAAGCCTCTTATTTACGAGAGCGGTCTGAGAGACCTCCAGCTTACAGTGAGGTGTCTGAGCAAGACTGGCCGAGCGACAAGCTAGAGGCCGGGGCAGGCGCTTGCTGGCCGTCGCCCCACTTCATGGAGGTTCTCAACTCCGAAAACTTTGAAGCAAATTGTCAATTCGGCATCAATTTAAGCAAGACTGCCTATACTCGAAATCTAAACAGTTAATTTCTCGTTTAAAACGTTGTCAGAAGTGAATTCAATGATGAATAAGATGGTGAAAATTGTTACAAATGTCCTGTTGTTGGTTGTTGCTCTGTCTGCAAGTTCCGAGTTGGCAATGAGCGTGACTTATAAGTTTGACCAATTAAGTACACCTAGGAAAAGGGAAAAGGGAAAAGACCCTGCTCTGAAGTAGGAGCTAAAAAAGTACGCTACTGCAGCCAGAGGAACTTAAAAATCCTCTAATTTTTCCTGTCGGAACACGATGAAAAAAGTGTTCTAGGAACGTTTAGTTCTAAGAAAATCCCTCTGGTCGGAAAGCCCCTCATGTTCTCTGTAGCTCTGTTGCTGCTGCTGCTGGCTGCTGTGAGTCTCACTGAGGCAGAGACACTGACAGTATGATCACAGCACACTGTTCACTGCTATTACACTGATTCAATACTCACCATGTTTTCCTCCACAGGTGTGAAGTGTGAACAGTTGACACAGCCAGCCTCTGTGACTGTGCAGCCAGGTCAACATCTGACCATCACCTGTCAGGTCTCTTATTGTGTTGGTAGCTATCGCACAGCTTGGATCAGACAGCCTGCAGGGAAAGGACTGGAGTGGATTGGAAGTGGACGTGTTGGATACACAACGTACTACAAAGATTCACTGAAGAACAAGTTCAGTATCAGCTTTGACTCTTCCAGCAACACAGTGACTCTAAATGGACAGAATGTGCAGCCTGAAGACACTGCTGTGTATAACTGTGCCAGAGAGCCACAGTAACATAAACCATCAGTAGACCGACAAAACCAGTGATTAAATATGTACATTGAAGCGATCCTGTCGTTAAAGACCCTCTGATCACTGTCTGATTCTCTGATATGAATGCCTGCATTGCATTGTGGCTAATGGGCTTAGAATGTACCCCGCTCGGCCCATATCGTAGTGTTCTGTCTTACAGCATACTGTAATATTTCACCGGTAATAAGACTGAAATAATATTAAAATAAAGAAATGAATACCATGATAACATCTAAATAAATGTCTCTTCTCCCACAACCAAACTGAATTACATGTTTACATTGTTAAATGCACACAACTGAAATGTGTTGGATGTCAGAGTTTTCCTGGAACAAATGCATGAAACCCTGTTCTTATTATCACGACTCAAAATTTCAAATTTGAATTTCAAATTTGAAAAAAAGGTAATAATGACATTACGTCAAAAATGTAAGTAGAATCTGAATTCTAAGATACAGTAAGATTATTCTTACTGTAAGAATAACACAAATTACGTTAAGGAGAAAGCCGTAACATAAAAATATGTTTTGAGGAGAGATTGAACAAAGGACACTGTTCAATCAAAAAGGAGGAGTTAATGCAAAACTCAGATATCTTCCACCTCTACTTATCTGACTGCAGAGAGGAGGACAGAGAACAGTGGACACACAGTTTAACATGATGGACTATAGGACAGGACTGCTGCTTTTAACTATCTGCTGGGCAGGTGAAGATTTTCACTGATCTTGATTTGACATAGCGTTTATTTGTGTCATCAGCTTATTTCACTTGATGTTTTTTTATCCTCTTGACAGGTGTTGATGGTCAGACTCTGACAGAATCTGAACCAGCGATTAAAAGACCTGGAGTGGATCGCTTTTGTACACACAAAAGTCAGAGTTGGTGCACAGACATAACTGTCATCTTGCAGTAAATCTTAACTTTAAGAGCTGATTAAGAATCAGCACAAAACACATGCTCCCAGGATGACATCAGGGGATAATACTGATCACGATGTATGTGTTCTTTAGTCACGTTATGAGGTTTTCACACATTATTTTTGGTATGACAGGTTTTTGTTCCAGCAGTGAGTGGAGATGCAGCACTGTGATTACTTCGACTACTGGGGCAGCGGGACTGAAGTCACAGTAACAGGTAAGTCACATTTATACAATATATTATTAAACAGAAGATTATTTTTAACTTTTTAATGTGATTATTGGTGCTAGAGAAGTTTAACTTATTGTCCTATATTTAGGTTTATATTGATGTTGGACACACTAAAAAACAGAGCAGACAGATGTTTTTAATGCAGCTGTTTCTTAGAAAGCATTTGAAAAACTTCCTCTTAATGCAGATGGTGGTTTGAGTTAATCTTGTAATTGATTCAGCTGGATTGTAATTGGTGTTGATGAATGTTTGCATCTTTTTATTCACATTATTATTCAATACATGTTGTATTACTGTGGATATTAATCACCATACCGTACTGTAATTTCTTAGAGAAAAAGTTACCGTAAATCTGAACATAGGAGAACATATTTTATTCATGCATTAAATTACTAGGTCAGTATGTATTTCAATTAAACAACAGAACAAATGTATATTTAAGTACATACTATTACATAGTATGTAGTATCTATTTATAGTTTCATTTGAAACACCAAAGCGACGGTTCCAGTTTGGGAAATGCTCAAATTCTCCAACAATGAGCGGCATTTTAATATAAACACAATAATGCTGATTTTGTAGTCGCAGGTGGTAGTTTATCACGATAACAAAAAGCATTTTTAATATTAGACCTGAGTTTTAAAAATGTATTGAGTTAGTTTACAATTTCATGGTTATATCACCAGTTAAAGTTATTTGTATCATTATTTATTTAATATTTATTGATTTAACTTTGGGTCTCTATTTCAATTATGTGGTTTAACAATTTAACCAATCTTTGACTTTTAGATAAACACTTGATTATCTGTAATAATGTATGCACATTTGTATTCATAGGATTTTAAACTTAAAAAATCTCCTATTTGAAAGATTTTAAAACGGTTCCCTTTGGTTCTGTACAAAACAATTAACTGTTGGTTGTGTTGCACACACCTTCCACCCATAGAGTATACCAGCCATGGCAAAAATGCTTTAAATTGATAAATTACATTTCACAAAACAGTGCGGTATTAAACATTGGTGCCATTGTATAAGCTCCGATCCAGCCTGTTTGTCAAAAAAAAAAAAAATCAACAGGACATTATTTATTAAAACATTTAATCATTGAAATAATTATTTTTAGACAGATGTTCTTGTACTCAGTTTCATCATGCAATATTGTGCGATATATTTAAAATGAACCTTTAGACAAGCTATTGATCATCTATGTTCTTTAATTGACCTTTATTGGTATTTACATGTTTTGACACAACTGTTTCACAGATACTACACCTGCTCCAACAGTACCACCAACTCTGTTCCCTTTGGTTCAGTGCAGTCCTGGGACTGCAGATAGAATCACTGTTAGCTGTCTTGCACAAGACTTCTACCCAAAGAGTCTTACTTTCCAGTGGACCGATGCCAGTGGGAAAAGCCTGACTGCAGCTGTACAATATCCTCCAGCTGAGAAAAACAACAAATATACAAGAGTCAGTTTGCTCACTGCATCCAAATCTGAATGGGATTCAAGGAGACCTTATAGTTGTTCTGTGACTCACCCTGGAGGCAACAAATGTGATTTTTTTTATACTTATCATCATGACTCTCTTATGTCTATGGGTCCACCTGCATCATCTTATTAATCTTGTTTTTTTTTAATGAAAATGTTCAATAATAATGTCTGTTTCTCATGTGTCTGGTATTTTACATTCAAAATTCTAAAATGAATAATTACAGACTGACACTTTGATGTGAACAGCAACAACAAGGCACAGGTACCCTCATCATCTGCCAACGAGCAGGTACTCCAGGTGACAGCCGCCCAGATAAAAAAAGTATTTTGACAGCGTCAACCCACGCAAGGCTGCTGGGCCTGACAACATCCCTGGGCGTGTGGTGAAGGGGTGTGCTGAGCAGTAGTTTATATACCGTAGCCAAATCTGCTGGCCAACTATCTATTATTATTCAATAATAAATATTATTATTATTCTGAGTCAAGTCTCAGGCTGGGTTAAACTCCAGATTGAAGTGATCAATCAAACCTTACCACTGTTTAACAGTCTGTATTTGAGCAGTGAATACATATTCTTTAATTGTTTGTGTGTTTGTTTTTTCAGATGAAGAGAACATAAAGGATGAGATGGATGCAAAGCATAATGACGACAAGTCTTCATTTGTTTTTTGTCTTTTTTTATCTAATGTTTAAGACTGACACTTTGATGTGAACAGCAGCAACAAGGCACAGGTATCCTCATCATCTGCCAACGAGCAGGTACTCCAGGTGACAGCCGCCCAGATAAAAAAAGTATTTTGACAGCGTCAACCCACGCAAGGCTGCTGGGCCTGACGACATCCCTGGGCGTGTGGTGAAGGGGTGTGCTGAGCAGCTCAAAGATATCTTTGCAGATATCTTTAACAAGGTGTGGGGCCCACCTGCCTGAAAAGCGCCACCATCATTCCTGTGCCTAAAAAGCCAAATCCGAACTGCTTAAATGACTTCCGTCCCGTGGCTCTTACACCCATAGCCATGAAATGTTTTGAGCGGCTTGTCCTGCAGCACATCAAGGGCCATCTCCCTGCAGATTTAGACCCGCTGCAGTTTGCATACAGAGCTAACCGCTCAACTGAAGACGCCATCTCCACTGCACTTCATCTCACCTTGTCACACCTGGAGGAAAAAAAACACCTATGCCAGGCTCCTGAACTGCACTTTGTTTGGATAAACGCATGACTGTATTGCACTTGCACTTAACATTCTGTGCTGCTATTCTGCATAAGCTGCTACTCTCCACTGCACTTTAATATTCTGTGCCCAAGCTCCTCTTATATGTCTATATGCTTTAGATCATATTTTATGTATTTTTATCCTATTTATTTACTTGTTTTATACTGACACTAGCTGGGGAACAATATTTCATTTTTGTGTGTACGGAAGAACACATGACAATGACAATAAAGTAAATCTTGAATCTTCCACACCCACAGAGCCATTGCCTCCAAATGGAACTGATGTCAAAATGGAACTGAACCAATCAAGTCCCAAAGAAATATTTAGCAACAACCAGGCAGAGTTGAAGTGTATCATTACTGGACAAGACCCGAATGTTGTAAATCAAATTCAAATCACTTGGCAAATCAATGGATCCCCTGTGACCAACACCATCCCAACAACACAGTCGGGAGTCAGCACAATGACTCTTACCCTCACTGAGTGGTACAAAGTCAACAACGTGCGCTGTTCTGCCAGGAAAGACGATATGACACTAGCTAGTCAGGTTCTGACTTTCCGCAAAGGAGGTATGTTACTGAGTGTCTTTGATGGAGACAGATTAGTAGAACAGTGACCTGTAAGTCATGGGGAGACAGCCAATTTACACAAACATGTCATAATCGATGTATAGCAAATGTAAAAGCCTAAATATTAAGTATCTCTTTCAGATCGGAGCGAGCCAAAAGTAACAGTCCACATCCTCCCAGATGAGGACATCATCGATGAGGTCACTCTGGTGTGTCTGGTCTCCAGTCGGATGCAGCAGGATTACTACATTGCCTGGTCAGAACATATTGGAACAAACCCCCCCATCTATACTGATGGCATTAACTTCCCCCCAGAGAAGACCAAACAAGGCTACTCAGTTGCAAGTATTTACACCGCCACCAAAGAAAAGTGGAACAACTTCATCATGTTCTCCTGCAACGTATGGCCTGGTAGTGGCGACAAGCCTATTAAATCCAGAGATGTGTCTAAGGCCCTGAGAAACTCATTTGAATGTGATAAATAGTAGATTCAGCTTTAAATGTGGCAGTTTGTGCTAATGTGTTGTTCTGTCTCTGTGTGTACTCTCTGCCATGAGAACCTGTCTTTGTGATTGTAATTTACTATTGTTTGTCATATTGTGTTTCAATCTGTCTACGTCACATTGTCTAACAGCTTGAGAAGTGTGCTGACTGTTTCAAATAAATGTTGCATGGAGACCCTTTTTGTTGTTGATATCTTACAGTAGTACTGTATAATACTACACTGCTCCACTGGATTAGGATCCACACTTTATATGTGATCAAAGTGAATAATGCTTGATTTCAGTTCCTGAGCACAATTCAAGAGAGAAAAATGTCTTCTGTGCATTGGTGTAAATCTGATCTAACAGTAGGGGGGGCAATAAACATACAATTTCTGAAGAGCAATTTTTAAAGGGGACACAAATAATACAGCCACAATTATACTCGTAGAGGACATGTGTTCACAGAGGAAAGCCTTAATACTATCATTAGTGTAGCATGGAGACTGTACCATTATCCTTCTTTTCATTGTTTCTCTTGATTCAATAAAAAAGATGACTAAATTGACCGAAATATTCTTCTTTAAAACCATGTATTTATTTTGAAGTTGTTTATAATCAAGCCACAAAAATACCTTAAAACATAATGACTTATTTTGAAAAAATGTCCCCATATAAAAGAAATACAATGCTTTTGTACACTTGTTAAATTAGCTGATCATAATGTAAATTAGTGAGCCACTGGTACAGCTCATCTGCTCACCCTGACAGCCACACACCTCCAAAAATATGAATTAAGCTCAGCACACTTACCTGAGACTCTACACCTGACTGTCCCTGGTCTCCCTGAGACTCTACACCTGACTGTCCCTGGTCTCCCTGAGACTCTACACCTGACTGTCCCTGGTCTCCCTGAGACTCTACCCCTGACTGTCCCTGGTCTCCCTGAGACTCTCCACCTGACTGTCCCTGGTCTCCCTGAGACTCTCCACCTGACTGTCCCTGGTCTCCCTGAGACTCTCCACCTGACTGTCCCTGGTCTCCCTGAGACTCTACACCTGACTGTCCCTGTTCTCCCTGAGACTCTACCCCTGACTGTCCCTGGTCTCCCTGAGACTCTCCACCTGACTATCCCTGGTCTCCCTGTTCCTCAGGTCTTTCTATCTCCTTTGCCTGTGCAGAGTGATATTAGTATTTCCATAAGCACCCATTCTTATAAAGATGTTACCAAATTGTCTTGATATGAGGACTTATTGTACTTACTTGGCGTTTTGGTGTAGGCCTACTGAAAAAATATCTTATGTCTGTTTTTCTTTTCTCTGTCATGTCAACACAAATCTTTAACGCCAGATGTCTAAATATGAGTTAGTTTCATAGGTTCACCACGCGGTCATATTATAATCATAAAATGATCTTGCATCCTTCACTTAAATATTAGGTTTCATCTGGGACAGAGGATATGTATTTAACTGATCAGCCACTTAACTTCATATTGAGCAAAACACAACTGTAGATCTTCAATATTAACCCTAATATCAGTTCACACACATAACGTTAGGCTTATCGCCGTGGTAACGTTAGTTGTAGTGGGTGCATTTCTATCCAACAAGCTATAAGCTAGGTAACGTTACATTATATTACACTAACATAGCGAACTTTTTGTCATGACTAATTCATTAATTACTCAGCATAATTTCTATTTGAGAAAAGAAAAACTTAATCCGATGTTTAATGTGAATAAAACAGCCTTGGACCGCCTACTAACTTACTACATTCCTGTCACTACCGATGTGACTGAGTCTACTAGCGCAGATCCTACAGCATGCAGTGGACCAAACCACTGTGAGGCAAGGGAGGGGGGACTCAAAATGTTTCTAAACTTAAAAAGCATTTTTTGGGGTTTGTATTGTTTTACTGCTTACACAGATATTTTAAGTATACATCATTATGTTATTTACAATACACAGCATTGTTTTAATGATATTTCTAGGGGGGGGGGGAACCCTTAGATGGGGTGCTGACCCCCCTGGGATTTACGCCCTTGCTTATGTGCTATCTTATTAAAAACCTCTCTCTCTCTCTCTCTCTCTCTCTCTCTCTCTCTCTCTCTCTCTTTCTCTCACACACACACACACACACACACACACACACACACACACACATACACACACACACACACACACACACACACACACAAACACACACACACACACACACACACACACACACACACACACACACACACACACACACAAACCTAACTGCCTATGCCTTCCTTTACTCCAGATTCAAAACTGAGTTTTGCTCTGAGCTGTACAGATGATGCCTTGGAGGAGGAAGAGTACAGCAGTCTTTGGTCCACAGTCTTCTCCTTCATAATCCTCTTCATATCCTCTCTTCTCTATAGCATGCTATTCAGCCTGGTCAAGGTAAACATGCAGGCTTCCTCTTAGTTGTACTAAAGACTAAAGACTGAATGTAATACAGAATTTATACATTACAGTTTGACCAGGTACTTTACAAGTTAAAGCCCAGTCATGTAAATAAAACTCAAGCACATAAAGGAAAGGATATTTTTGACCTACTCATCTTTGAACAGTTTTTTACGGAGCCCCGGAGGTGACATGGAGGAAAAAAAAGCCTAGCTGCTGCGCCGGTCCCCCGGTCATGTCCGCCAGACTCACCTTAAGAAACCTGTGATTTAAATTTCAGCAGCCTGTGAGAGTCCGCTCTGCTCAATCCTGGTACTGGTTCTCCCGGGCTTCCCTTCCTTCCAGCGGGCCCAGCAGTGCGGCCTGGGGCTCCAGCTGCGTGGTGTCAGCAGGCAGTGAGCTCCACCGCCAGTCCCTGCTGATCCAGATGGGACCGGACAAAGACACAGTGGTGATCGGGAGGATCTTCCACGTAGTCCAGGACGACCTGTACGTCGATTTTGGCGGAAAGTTCCATTGCCTTTGCCGGTGGCAGGCGGACGGAGAGGAGCTATTGCGGTGCGGGGCTGCAGAGTCCGTTTGCGACTGCAGGATCTGGAGCTCACTGCCTGCTTCCTGGGGACGTACGTTTTGCTGTATGCACCACATTGACTGCTGCTGTATAAGAGCGCTGTGGAAATCTTTTTCCTAAACTTAACAAGTGGTTTTGGTGCCCAAACTTAACTGTGGATGCCACATTAAGCTCACTTGTTGTTGGCTAAACTTAACTGCCACGGCCCCTTAAAGGACCATCATCTCGTGTGCCCTGTAGCCGGTTCCCAGTAACCTTTTGTCAGCTAAACCATAGATTGTATAATAATAATGGACAAACTGTCTAGGCCTAAAAAAATGAAGCCAACGCAGAAGTGCCTTAAACCTGCATTCTATCTACTTAAGGGAGTAACTCAAGGGAAAGTTTGCCGGATTTCTGTACTGCCTTACATGCAGATGGATGGCGGCAGTTGCCTACGCAGAGGTCCACGTTTACCTGCTGGTAAATCTCCACTGGATGACTCACTTCAGAAGGGTGTGAAATCAGCAACTTTCCCTCTTTAGCGTTTAGCTTAGCGCAGCGCCCTTGCAACAATAAAAAACACTGGCTTGGCCGGGTCATCCTTCCCCGCTTACCCTCTCGTCAAAAATCGTCACATCGGTTGCAAAAAACACAAGATGTTAACGCCCGTGTCTCCAAACTCGAGGCTTCAAAACGGCAGTCCATAAACTAATGGGTGACGTCACAGATGGTACGTCCCCTATTATATATGTCTATGGGCTAAACTCAACTAGCAACAGCCGCTGATACGAGCGACAGCTCACAGAGCTCTGTAGCAGGTGTCTCGCCTAATTTCATAGGATATCATAGTGTGCATACATTTTTGTACGATATCCTACGAACCCATTCATTAGAATGCGTTGCATGAATACATGTTCCAACATTGATGATTAGGAAGTTATTGATTAATTCTTTTGAAAACTTTTAGTATCCTTAAAATGTATTATTGAAGTGTAGTATTGATTTTTCATTGACACATAAATAACATATTGCACTGTTGTAGAAATAGATATTCTGTATGTGGCTTTGAATTTCATAGTTTGACTATAAATCTTCACTTTTCATGTTTGGTCATTTTGTTGATCATATTTGCTTTCATCTTTAATTCAATAAATGTAATATACAATAAATCAAATTTGGACAGCCACATTATTAAATTAAAGAGAGAATGAATATGAGTGATTGTGATGTGCTTGTGATAAACATGGAAAGCTTTTGAGGAATTTGTTGTCATTAAGCATCACAACACAGGGCTCTATGAACATCTAAAATAATAACACATCAAGTCAACATAACGGAAACTTCTGTTAGTAGTTAAGCTTTGAAGGTTTTTCAGTTTCTAAACATATAATCTTTGGAGAGTCACTTCCCGCTCTCTCTGCACCTTTGGGACCACAGCTGTGATAGTGAAACTTTGTGGAAACCGTCAGAGCTACAAATAAACTTCCTCGAAACAAGACACCCATCTTTCTGTGAACATTTGCATATCAGCACGTGTCCAGGCGTGAAGCGGCTAACACGCATACAGCAGAGATATCAAATACACAGAATTTCATAAGTTCATCAAACAATATAACAGCAAATGCAAGACATGCAGAGTACAGAAATACCAGATACAGTACAAATATATTTGTGTACCTATTTTGTTTAGCTGTATGGTGCACAGTTGTTATTTCACATATAGTTTCATATGGGTGTTCTTATTGATCTAGAACATGGCAACACACAGCAGAAGGAGCTGGAGAATCCCACAGATTGACCTGCACAACCTCTGGGTTTATATTCAGTAGCTACAGGATGCACTGGATCAGACAGGCTCCTGGAAAAGGACTGGAGTGGCTGTGATTATCCACAGTAGCATCAACTACTCTCAGTCAGTTCAAGGCCAGTTTACCATCTCCAGAGACAACAGCAGACAGCAGCTGTATCTGCAGATGAACAGTCTGAAGACTGAAGATTCTGCTGTTTATTATTGTGCTCGACACCCACAGTGACTGGAGTTGGTTGAGCAGCTGTACAAAAATCCTACAGTATTCTTACTGGGCTGATGAAGCCAAATAATGAAAATGACATATGAATGTAATATGTATATCATATATTTTATATAGTTTACAAGTTTTTTTCCCTAAATTTCACATTATGTATCATTTTTAGATAATAAATGACCCTTTGTCTCTTCATTATATTACATCCTGTTTTCCTGAGAAATATTATTACTCAACATTAAACACAACACAATAAAAATCACTTGTTGGTAAAATTGCCAAAACGATCTGGTTGCTTAAATTAATCTACTTCAACTCCTGCAGTAAGAAACATTTCTTGTCTTTCCTCATCCTCCCTGGGCTGATAAACTCTGCACTGTCTCACATGACTAATGTCCTCAGGTCAAGTCATTCAAAATGAGACAACACAGACATCTGAGTATGATTGTTGTATGACTGGCTTTTAAGAATTCTGAATTAAAACAAGTACAAATCATGCTGCATGATATTTGATATATGATTTTATTTCTGACATAACCGACACATATGAAGGTAAAATATGTTGTTTATTACAGAAGAGTAACTTGTAAATGGATGAACTACAATAGTTCTCATCTTTGTTAAAGGATTTAGTTTTTTGCATTTTGTCACGTTTCAGTTCCTGATCAGCTGTTTTCCTCTAAAAGGCTCCAAGTTTCTCTGTATGTCTGTTTCTTTAAACATCTGCAAACACTGAAACCATTACACGTCTTTTATTAAAAGCTGCAAAATATATTACTATTCACATGATTCTGGTTGCTGTCAATGTATTTATGTTTGCAGCAAATACAGTCAGTAAGCAAATACATGAAAAAATAAATGCAGGTAGCAGCTACTACACAGCTTGGATCAGACAGCGTGCAGTCAGTTTCTCAAAAGTCAGTTTCTCTTTCATAACATTGTTATTTCTTCTCATTAACAATCTAAAATGTGTTTGTCAGAGAACCAATTTCCAATTACAATTCCACCACTACTCCTAGTCTTGTCAAGAGAACCATCTGGAAGGGCTTTCAAACTGAACTTGCCATTCAAAACTCTTTTCTTTATCCATTTCTGCTCAAGGGTTGTTTCTGCTAGCCACCCACAACATTACTGTGCATCGCTTCCTGGTTTCCCAAAACTAAAGAGCGTCCCGAGGCCCAAATCACAAAACACGCATGCATTAATCCTACATCAAAAACAACTGGTGGTGTTAAAAGCGTTTGTGTTAACTCTTTATTATGGCGTTAATTTTGACAGCCCTAGTTTAAATACTTGGAGGTTTCAATCACTGATACATCATTGTCTGTACTCCCACAAGAAGAATTAGACTTTTAGAAATTGTTTAACATTAATTTACCTTATTTAAGTGATTATGTAGAAATGCAGCTGAATTTTCTTCAAAAGTTGATTTCATTTTGCTAATTTAAAAATAAATTTGCACATAAGCTTTATTCACATGAAAAACAGCAATTTGATCAAAAATAACTTTAGGAGACATGAGATGTTGTTTACCTATCTCAAGCCGACAAGGTGATTTACCTACTACAGGGCGTTCATCGTTCGACTGATCGTGACTGTCTTCCCAAGATGGCGATTGCCTTTATACCCAAAGGTAATGTAATGTCTTTATAAACTATCTTTTTAATAAACTGTCTGTACACTTACAAAGTTCTCAATGCTTCGCTTTACATGTAGGGACCCTGATTATGCAACCGTTGAAGTGTGGTGCTATTTTGACCCTTGTTAGTGGTATAAAATAGCGATTTAATTTTACTCTACCAATGCCCCGAATGCCTAGCGTTAAGCTAATCAGCGGTTCGTGCTAGCTTGTTTCAAGCTACATACACATTTGATTACCATGAAAACATATCACAGAGAAAGGTTGACTCGGTACACATGTGTTATTAACCCCTAGGTTCATTTTGCGCCGGAATTGTCCTTTAATTAACGTCCGTTACATTCAAGCCATTGCCAAATGTGTTGATACAAAGCTAATTAAGACTATCAGCTCCACACAACTCTCTCTGTATTTCTCAGTATGGCTATGTTCAGAATCTGGTGTTGTCCGGCGACTTTCGCGCCCAGAAAATCAAGCAAAGATAATTACCTCTTCTGAAGAGTCTATCATGCTTTTTTAATCCTCCGTGTCCTCCTCGGCGTGATCACGGAAGGCTTGTATCATGTGGATGCGCTGTAAGTTTTGTTGTCATTAATTAAATTTCATCATGGGGGAGACAGAAACTGTGCACTATAGTTTTAAACATGCAAATAAACATAACAAATTTTACAGCAGGATACTTATTGATTCTTAAAGAAAACCCTCAAATAAATATTGTTTTTTCCTTTATGTCAGTATGATTTAAAGACCTGTGTCTTTAGCACATACATTCCACTAAAACAGAAAGAAAATGTACTGTGCTGGCCACAGAAACTAACTCAGGAGACAAATTAACTAATTTCCAATATTTAAGCACCAACTCACTGCCCATGCCCCATCAGTTGCCCCCGGGTCTCGGTCATGGCGCATCAATAAATGTAGATATACTGTACATGAACCCTAAATCAACCATACAAAACTAAAACCCAGATAACATAAATGCACACCCAAAACATTAACAGAACATTATTAAAACACACTAATAACTAGGACAGAAACAGTTCAGAATTTTTTTTTCCCCATGAGCCTTTGCATCGCTTCAGCGCAGAGAAGTTCAAATGACCCACCCCTCCCATACAGGAACTTAACATCTTTAGTTTTCTCTGCTTGATACGATCTGTGCACTGCATACTTAAGCGGATTAAAACAACTAATGTGATTTAGTAATAAATATGTTTTTTAACAAAACATGAAAGTATAAGTAGTGACCACTAATTTTGTTTAATTACAACTACATCCAGGTTTACAGTGTAGTACAATGACTTCTATTGCAGCAGTTGAGTCTGGATGTGATGAAGGCATGGTTTAGAGTTTCAGCAGCAGAGAAGGAGAGAGATGACAGAAACACGCTATGTTAAACAGTTGGAGATGTGAATTGGAATTAAAGAAGTCAGTGTCAAAGATTACTCCATTGGTTTGGTTGATGGTGTCAAAAGCAGCATTGAGGTCAACAAGGATGAGAATGCTGAGATGACCAGAATCTGAGGAGAGGAGAATGTCATGATAAATAAATAATAAAATAAAATAAAAAAACAATATTATTATTACTATTATTATTTTAGTATTATATTTTATTGTATTATTATTATTATTATTATTATTATTATTATTATTATTATTATTATTATTATTATTATTATATTAAAATTTTTTTTTGAACAATGAGCAGTGAGACGAAAAAAGATCACAGTAGGTCATAATAGTTACTCACACACTGCTCGTAAATGATATCTCTGGATCACACATTTATTTTTAGGGGCAAATGTGAGTGAAATACATACTGTAAAGCTCTGCCTGTATGTGTATATATATATATATATATATTTTATGTATTGTGTGCAGGATGTTTACAGTAAAATACATTGTTTCCAGGCCTTCAATGTTTCATTTCGTCATTTTGTCTTAATTGTTCTGTTCTTAAAATAATCACACATCAAGCAGCAGGTAAAGTACATCTATGATGTTCCCTTTTAAACCTGTAGAGGGAGGTCTATGCAAACTCTTCCTTCTTTATAAACACACCAACAGCAACTGTAGAATCATTTGAGGCAGAACAACTGACAGTTTCATATATATCAGAAAGACTTTGATCAGACATCAGTTCATTACAGAGTTTGATGGGAAATATGATTGTCTGGGGTTTATTTTTTGTAGTTGCTATTAATGGTGAGGAAATCATTTTTGCAGTTACAAAGTAAAGCAATTTTTTTTTAAATGCTTAATATTTTCAAGTGTGATGGATGATGATCATTTCTTTCCTTACAGGAGTTTGGAGTGAGATCAAACTGGACCAGTCTCCCTCTCAGGTGAAAAGACCTGGAGAGACAGTGAAGATGTCATGTATCATATCTGGTTATAGCATGACAAGCTACTATATTCACTGGATACGACAGAGACCAGGAGAAGCTCTGGAGTGGATTGGGAGAATAAGCCCATATAGAAACACTCCGAGCTATGCCAGCTCCTTTCAAAGCCGTTTCAGTTTTACTCAAGATGTTCCCAGCAGCACTCAGTACCTCGAGGTCCAGAGCCTGACAGCAGCAGATTCTG
This sequence comes from Sander lucioperca, assembly GCF_008315115.2. Lineage (NCBI taxonomy): Eukaryota > Metazoa > Chordata > Actinopteri > Perciformes > Percidae > Sander > Sander lucioperca. The sequence continues at coordinate 13,238,142 of NC_050193.1, read as the reverse complement.
CTGTTTACTTCTGTGCTCGAGAAGACACAGTGACTGAAGACAGTGGAGCAGCTGCACAAAAACCTCAACAGATATGTTTAGTGATCATAATAACATCTGGGTTTTCTAATCAGCATCACATGTGTTTATATTTTAGACAAATTAAATATATTATACACATTGTCTGCAAATATTTACTGTGTTTACACAATTTGTGTGTGGCTGACCAGCAAAAAATAGTATTTTGGATAAAATAGTATTTTGTTCTTCCTTCCTAAAACATTATGGGCTTTTAGATTTTGTTTTATTTTTTAAAGTGAAACAAGCTGTAGTAGCTTTGGGTGAGTTGATAATATGGGTGTATCCCACATACTGCATAAACATACTATTAGAATAGATTTTAAGAATCAAAGACAATTTACTAATTTCATGTAATCATTCGTTATCCAATTATTTCAATGCTGTGGCAACTTTAAATCAATGCTACCACTTCTCATGTTTTGTAGAAGGAGCAAAGTCTTCAGTTTGCTGGGAAATATTAACACTTTAAAACTGCAACAAATAGTTACCAGTTTATTGGGCTTATCTCTTTAATATAATGCAATCCAGTATGACCAAATAGAGAAGATCCAATATTTTTTTATAATGACTAGAATGTAGTTTATAATGATCTGGTGTACAAAAATGTACCTGAATAATTTGTACCTGTATTGTGCCTGTACAACAAAAAGTACAATTCTGCACTACCTTCTCAGCATTGCCCGATAAAAACCAAAGATTAGATGTTTAGAGCATTCAATCACCCCCTGTCAGTTGCTGATATATATTGACATGATTTCTGCTTCTCTGACAGGAACATGGCTGGGATCTTAATATAAGACATATTCAATTTAATTGAAACATGTCAGACAAGCATTACTTGTTTTGACTTAGAGAAAAAAATAAATAAACATTCACTTTTCATTCATCCATCAACTATACACTCTTATTATTGGGGGTCATGGTGGCTGGAGCCAATCCCAGGTGACATTGGGGCGAGAGCCGGCGTACATTGTGGACAGGTCGCCAATCAATCACAGGGGTCATTTACATTACATTTTCACAAAACAAAAACTGAATGCCAAGCCTAATCTAGTGGTATCCTCCCTGTGAGGAGGAGTCAATGTAAATCTCAGATATCTTCCACCTCTACTTATCTGAGTACAGAGAGGAGGATAGAGAACAGTGGACACACAGTTTAACATGATGGACTATAGGACAGGACTGCTGCTTTTAACTATCTGCTGGGCAGGTGAAGATTTTCACTGATCTTGATTTGACATTCCCATTTGTATTACTGACATATTTCACATGAAGATTTTCTCTGATCTTTGTACCAAGGTAATACATGACATGCTTATCGTTTTTGGTTTGACAGGTGTTGATGGTCAGAGTCTGACAGAATCTGAACCAACGATTAAAAGACCTGGAGAATCCCACAGATTGACCTGTACAACATCTGGATTGTCATTCAGTAGCTACTATATGGCCTGGATCAGACAGGCTCCTGGAAAAGGACTGGAGTGGGTTGCTACTATCACTCATACCAGTAGCAACATGTACTACTCTCAGTCAGTTCAAGGCCGGTTTACCATCTCCAGAGACAACAGCAGAGAGCAGCTGTATCTGCAGATGAACAGTCTGAAGACTGAAGATTCTGCTGTTTATTATTGTGCTCGAGACCCACAGTGACTGGAGTTGGTTGAGCAGCTGTACAAAATCCTGCAGTACTCATTCTTTCAGGCTGGTGGAGCAAAGTTTGAAGTATTTTTTATAACATTTATATATTTTAATGTTTATATTACATTTTTGTTGTTTTCAGGTTGTTAAGTTGTTTTATATTCTGTAATCTAATTTTCATATACAGTATGTTTTTATAATACATTAATAATCCTCCCTGCATTATACACATTTCAGAAAACACGTTAAAAACACAAAAAAGATCTCTTTTTGATACAAGGTCCAAAGACAGCCCAACAATCTGGTTGCCGAAATTAAACTTCTACAAATACTTTACATTTCTACAAATTAAGACACAATTATGTCTGTAAATGATATGATGTAGAATCTATGAGAATGAAAAATAATGTTACTGTTTCTTTTATAAAATCACTAGAGGACAGTCAGTGTCTAGTTTCTCTCTCCTCTGTTACTAAAAGGAGAAACTCAGATCTGCTGTTCTCATTGATCTTAACTGACTGATACTCAAACTCTAACATAAATCATATTGCTCTGTAATAAAAATCAATAGGTAAATAAGAATATGTCACTCTTTCCTTCATGTACTGTCGTTTCATTAAAATCATTTCTAAGAGAAAACAGCTGAAAGTGGAGATGAGTGATGACAGCATTTTACGTTATTGTTTACATACAAAGTGAATTTACTTGTATCGTGTATGGAGATAACTATTTCATATAAAATGATAATTATTGTTGAAAGAATAATAATATAGTCATTAAGGAACTGTTGTTCTGTTTTAACTGCAGAGAAATGTCTAGAATATATGTGGAGACAATATTGACAGTTTAATGCCATAAAGTTATTTGTATTTGGATATGAAGAAAACAAAATACAGGCATATTTTCACTCTGCAGATATAATAACACTAAACAGAGTCTTCTATGCTCCAGTTAGACCAACATTGATGCTTCATATGTGTACATTTTTTGCAAAGAGACTTTAAATATGATGTAAGATTATTAAAAAAGAGGCACACAATGACAGCAGCAGATGATTTTGTGGTTTTAGACTTTCTGTTTTACTTTTTACCGACCAATGTCATGATGAACAACTGACTGAGTCTCAGTTTTATTGAGACTATTGGTGTCTAAATGTGTTTTCCTCTGTGTTATAAGGTTTGTCGAGAATGAGAACATTTATTTTAAGATATTGTGTGAAATAATAATCACATACTGTAATGCAGACTGTAAAACTGGGTAGCACTTTTCGTCATTCAGTAATTACACATTTGAGTGATAAAAATGACACAAAGTTTCCCAAGTATCCTTTCTTGGGTCTCTACATGCTCACACTACTCAGATTCTGTAAAGCAACAGATTATCTTAACATATCATATGTGGACACACATTTTTACATAACCATTAATTACTGCATTGAAGAAATCAATTATTTGATAAGCAACACCTACATTAAGACAATCACAAAATCAGCCAACTATCACGTTAACAGAATAGTTAATAGAAATGTTGTGATTGCATGAGAGTCAGATGGGAAGATCAATTCTTATATGTTTATTACATATTACATTTCCTTTCCTGTAGTAAATTAGATGGTTACAATAGTCTTGATTACGTGTTACAGGACAGTTCATCCTTCTTTTGTAGCCTGTCAATGTCCTTCTCTATGCAAAGTAAACTTCCTCACAGTCTGCTATAAAGACTTGATATCATGCTGTCAGTTGCAGCAGAAGAAGAGAAGCTCCCATCAGATCACCTTCAACATCAACATGTTCTCTGTAGCTCTGCTGCTGCTGCTGGCTGCTGGATCCTGTGAGGAGCTTTCAGTGGATTCACACTAATACACACATTAGAAACACTGAATAGTCAGAAGAATGATGGAGATAATGTTAATTTGTGTTTCCACAGGTGTGAACAGTATTGATCTCATCCAGACAGACTCAATGGTTGTGCAGCCTGGACAGTCTCTGACCATCAGCTGTCAGGTCTCTGGTTATTCTTTGACTGATAACAGCTATGCAACAGGTTGGATCAGACAGAGTGAAGGAAAACCAATGGACTGGATATCCCACCGGTGGGGTGGAGGAGGCTTTTACCAAAATAATGCTCTGAAGAACAAGTTCCTTTACCACACACACACGTCTACTAGCTCGGTGACATTAACAGGAGTGAATCTGCAGCCTGAGGACACAGCTGTGTATTACTGTGTGCGTGTAAGCTACACAGTGATACAAACCACCAACAGACCTGCACAAATACCCAGCAAGCAGCATGTGACTCAAACACAAATTTACTTGAGATTGCTATGGATAAAAGCGTCAAATAAAATGCAATCATTAATTCTTCAGTTCAACTTAACATGTGCCATACAAACGGCCTTTAGTTATGGATAAATTATAGAACGGTAACACTTTATAATAATGGGACTGGAAATCTTTGTGACCTGTCAAATAAAAAATATTGTCAAGTAGTAAGTTAGTAAAAAGTAAAATTCATAAATATTGTACTTGGGTGAGCATTGTTCTCAGGCATTACTGTTTAAGTGCCTTATGTTGTTGTGAATACAGCAACCATGAAAAAGCACTCCTTCAATTCTTAATACATTTAATTTTATGCCACCATTAATCATACCTTATTTGCCAATGTTAAAGATGGACCAGGTCAGCACTTTATTTGAAGGGCCACAAACATAATGAAGTAATAGATGATGCATTTTTATTTAACCATAATTACAACACTACAGGTTTTCTGAATATATGTACACTGCTGTGACTGGTCAGTTCTTTGAAGAAGACATGAACATCATTAATTAATCAGAAATCTTGATGATTCAAATACCTTAATTGATGCATTAATTAACGTATTGTTCCTGCATTATGTCATGCATGAGATACTATTAATCCTTGTACATTACTGAAGTACTACATTAATTAATTCATGCTTTTTCATGCATGAAGTCATGCATGAATTCACAACAATTCATGTACCATAATTATAAAGTGTAACCGATAGAACAATACGAAACAAAAAGTGCTCTTGTCTCTGAATGTGATATTGTATCTAACATAGAATGACAAGCAACTATAATTAAAAAATGAACAAATAATAAATTATACAATCTATAACAGAGTGCTGGTTTAGGAGCCACTCCCTCCCCATTATGTCTTGATGTAAATCTTCAGTCTGTGCAGTGTACTTCTGTCCTGCTGACTGCTCTTGTACTTTGTGTGGAGCATCAGATGTCACATCTCCAGCCTCAGGATGATGAACACACTCACTCTTCTGCTGGTTGCTCTCTCTCTGCCCTGTGAGTTCTCCTGCTTCTTGCTGTGTTATCTTTTCTCAGACAACATGGACTGATGGTCAGTCAGTGACACCAGAAAACTTCCCAGATGACTGTCTCACTTTCTTCTGTGGTTCCTCTCTCCTTTCATTTCATCAGGTTGTACAGGTCAGAGTATGGAGTCCATTCCTTCCAGTTCAGTGGTGAAAAGCCTGGGGAGACTCTCAGTCTCTCCTGCAGGGGATCTGGCTTCACATTTAGCTGCTGCAGCATGCACTAGATCAGACAACCTGCAGGAGAAGCACTGGAATGGATAGGCCGTATTTACAGTGATGCTAGTAGAACACATTATGCCAGCAGTGTGCAAGGACGAGTAGAGGTCACCAGACATAACAGCAACAGCATGGTGTATCTGAGACTGTCCAACTTAAAGCCAGAGGACTCTGCTGTGTATTACTGTGCGAAACACACACTGGTTAAAGGAAGCAGAGAGGCTTGACAAAAACCTCACACATCTTATTTTCACAAATACCTCCAGGTGGCAGTAGAAGATAATATGTCAGATTACACAAAGGAGAATATGACAGTGTCTCTAATCACACACACAAATATGGAAGCAAACAGACTGTTACTGCTGCTGGCTGCTGGATCCTGTGAGGAGCTTTCAGTGGATTCACTCTAATACACACATTAGAAACACTGAATAGTCAGATGAATGATGGAGATAATGTTGATTTGTGTTTCCACAGGTGTGAACAGTATTGATCTCATCCAGACAGACTCAATGGTTGTTCAGCCTGGACAGTCTCTGACCATCAGCTGTCAGGTCTCTGGTTATTCTTTGACTGATGACAACTATGCAACAGGTTGGATCAGACAGAGTGAAGGAAAACCAATGGACTGGATTTCCCATCAGTGGGGTGGAGGAGACTTTTACCAAAATGATGCTCTGAAGACCTCTCCTGGAACCATCACCTTATCGTGGTGGAGAGGTTTGTGTGTCCCTATGAACCTGAGGGGTGTGTTGTCTGGAGCTTTGTGCTCCTGGTAGGGTCTCCCAAGGCAACGTGGTCTCAGGGGAGGGGCCAGACAAAGAATGGTTCAAAAACCCTATGAAAAAACGAGGTAGAGATGGAGTGACCCTGCCCGGAGGAAGCCCGGGGCCCCTGTCTGGAGCCAGGCCCAGATGGAGGGCCCGTCAGCGAGCGCCTGGTGGCCGGGTTTGCCACGGCCGGGCACAGCCCGAAAAAGCTACGTGGCACCTCTCTCTCCAACCCATGGGCCCACCACCTGTGGGAGGAACCGCTGGGGTCGGGTGCGCTGCCACATGGGTGGCAGTGAAGGTCAGGGGCCTCGACGGACCAGACCCGGGCAGCAGACGCTGGCTCTGGGGACGTGGAACGTCACCTCTCTGTGGGGGAAGGAGCCGGAACTTGTGCGGGAGGTGGAGCGCTACCAGTTGGATCTGGTGGGGCTTACCTCTACGCACAGTCTCGGTTCTGGAACCATACTCCTGGATAGGGGTTGGACTCTTTTCTTCTCCGGAGTTGCCCAGGGTGTGAGGCGCCGGGCGGGTGTGGGGATACTCACAAGCCCCCGGCTGAGCGCTGCTACGTTGGAGTTTACCCCGGTGGACGAGAGGGTCGCCTCCCTACGCCTGCGGGTTGTGGGGGGGAAAACTCTGACTGTTGTTTGTGCGTATGCACCAAACAAGAGCTCGGAGTATTCGGCCTTCTTGGAGACCTTGAATGGAGTCCTGTATGGGGCTCCAGTGGGGGACTCCATAGTTCTGCTGGGGGACTTCAACGCGCACGTGGGAAATGATGGAGACACATGGAGAGGCGTGATTGGGAGGAACGGCCTCCCTGATCTAAACCAGAGTGGTTGTTTGTTGTTGGACTTCTGTGCTAGTTATGGATTGTCTATAACGAACACCATGTTCGAACATAGGGATGCTCATAAGTGTACTTGGTACCAGAGCACCCTAGGCCAAAGGTCAATGATCGATTTTATATTCATTTCATCTGATCTGAGGCTGTATGTTTTGGACACTCGGGTGAAGAGAGGGGCAGAGCTGTCAACTGATCACCATCTGGTGGTGAGTTGGGTCAGAGGGTGTGGGAAGACTCTGGACAGACCTGGTAAGCCCAAACGGGTAGTGCGGTTAAATTGGGAACGTCTGGAGGAGGCCCCTGTCCGACAGACTTTCAACTCACACCTCCGGCGGAGCTTTTCGTGCATCCCTGTGGAGGCTGGGGGCATTGAACCCGAGTGGACAATGTTCAAAGTTTCCATTGCTGAAGCTGCGGCGGGGAGCTGTGGTCTTAGGGTCTTAGGTGCCTCAAGGGGCGGTAACCCACGAACACCGTGGTGGACACCGGTGGTCAGGGAAGCCGTCCGACTGAAGAAGGAGTCTTTCCGGGATATGTTATCCCAGAGGACTCCGGAGGCAGTTGCAAGGTACCGAAGGGCCCGAAGGGCTGCAGCCTATGCCGTGAAAGAGGCAAAGCAGCGGGTGTGGGAGAAGTTCGGAGAAGACATGGAGAAGGACTTTCGGTCGGCACCAAGGTGCTTCTGGAAAACCGTTCGCCACCTCAGGAGGGGGAAGTGGGGAACCATCCAAGCTGTGTACAGTAAGGATGAGACGCTGTTGACCTCAACTGAGGAGGTAATAGGGCGGTGGAAGGAGCACTTTGAGGAACTCCTAAATCCGACTAATACGCCCTCTATGGTAGAGGCAGAGCTGGAGGATGATGGGGGATTGTCGTCAATTTCCCTGGTGGAAGTTGCTGAGGTAGTTAAACAACTCCACAGTGGCAAAGCCCCAGGGATTGATAAGATCCGTCCAGAAATGCTTAAAGCTCTGGGTGTGGAGGGGTTGTCTTGGTTGACACGCCTCTTCAACATTGCGTGGAAGTCGGGGACGGTGCCTAAGGAGTGGCAGACCGGGGTGGTGGTTCCCCTTTTCAAAAAGGGGGACCAGAGGGTGTGTGCCAATTACAGGGGTATCACACTTCTCAGCCTCCCCGGTAAAGTCTACTCCAAGGTGCTGGAAAGGAGGGTTCGGTCGATAGTCGAACCTCAGGTTGAAGAGGAACAATGCGGATTCCGTCCTGGTCGTGGTGTGCTTTGTGGATCTGGAGAAGGCGTATGACCAGGTCCCCCGGGAGATACTGTGGGAGGTGCTGCGGGAGTATGGGGTGAGGGGGTCCCTGCTCAGGGCCATCCAATCTCTGTACGACCAAAGCGAGAGCTGTGTCCGGGTTCTCGGCAGTAAGTCGGACTCGTTTCAGGTGAGAGTTGGCCTCCGCCAGGGCTGCGCTTTGTCACCAATCATGTTTGTAGTATTTATGGACAGGATATCGAGGCGTAGTCGGGGTGGAGAGGGGTTGCAGTTTGGTGAGCTGGGGATCTCATCGCTGCTTTTTGCGGATGATGTGGTCCTGATGGCATCATCGGCCTGTGACCTTCAGCACTCACTGGATCGGTTCGCAGCCGAGTGTGAAGCGGCTGGGATGAGGATCAGCACCTCTAAATCTGAGGCCATGGTTCTCAGCAGGAAACCGATGGAGTGCCTTCTCCAGGTAGGGAATGAGTCTTTACCCCAAGTGAAGGAGTTCAAGTACCTTGGGGTATTGTTCGCGAGTGAGGGGACAATGGAGCGGGAGATTGGTCGGAGAATCGGCGCAGCGGGTGCGGTATTACACTCAATTTATCGCACCGTTGTGACGAAAAGAGAGCTGAGCCAGAAGGCAAAGCTCTCAATCTACCGGTCAGTTTTCGTTCCTACCCTCACCTATGGTCATGAAGGCTGGGTCATGACCGAAAGAACGAGATCCAGGGTACAAGCGGCCGAAATGGGTTTCCTCAGGAGGGTGGCTGGTGTCTCCCTTAGAGATAGGGTGAGAAGCTCAGTCATCCGTGAGGAGCTCGGAGTAGAGCCGCTGCTCCTTCGCGTCGAAAGGAGCCAGTTGAGGTGGTTCGGGCATCTGGTAAGGGTGCCCCCTGGGCGCCTCCCTAGGGAGGTGTTCCAGGCACGTCCAGCTGGGAGGAGGCCTCGGGGAAGACCCAGGACTAGGTGGAGGGATTATATCTCCAACCTGGCCTGGGAACACCTCGGGATCCCCCAGTCGGAGCTGGTTAATGTGGCTCGGGAAAGGAAAGTTTGGGGTCCCCTGCTGGAGCTGCTACCCCCGCGACCCGTTACCGGATAAGCGGAAGAAGATGGATGGATGGATGGATGCTCTGAAGAACAAGTTCAGCTACAGCAGAGACACTTCTGCTCTAACAGTGACTCTAAAAGGAAAGAATGTGCAGCCTGAGGACACAGCTGTGTATTACTGTGTACGTTACCCCACAGTGATACAAACCACCAACAGACCTGCACAAATACCCAGCAACCAGCAAGACTCAACCACACACACATGTTCTAAATGTGGACATTAATAAAGACAGCACTCTCTAATGAGTTAATAAAATGAATGTTTATGGAATTCAATGAATGGTATAAATTGTGCTGTAAAGCCTATAAAAGATGAGAAACACATTTTTCCTGTTTTCATGTAACATCTGGTAACTAACTACATTTGAACATTAATACACAAAGTCACGTTCATAATTACAAACCATGCATGTTATAATGACAAAGCGAGATGATAATAGAGCAATTTTCAGAAATGCTTTTAATGTTAGTGATTAGACTAAAACTGTAGTTTATTTATGTTATTGTAAATGCTCTCATTTGCTGCCTATTATGTTCAAAGTGACTAATGAGAAACAGAGCCTTGATAACAAGATAAATCATAATTTAATAAATGTAATTAAACTTTGTATGTTAATGTGCCAGATGTCATTTGTGTATTTTAGATTACATATATAGTTGTGGTACTAATATTAATAAACATTTTACTCAAATTAAAACATGTCAGACAAACATCAAAACAGCTGACTTGGAGGGTTGACTCTGACTTAGTTTCATTAAATATCTCCAGTCCAGATGTTTCCTCCCTGTGAGGAGGAGTCGATGCAAATCTCAGATATCTTCCACCTCTACTTATCTGAGTGCAGAGAGGAGGACAGAGAACAGTGGACACACAGTTTAACATGATGGACTATAGGACAGGACTGCTGCTTTTAACTCTCTGCTGGGCAGGTGAAGATTTTCACTGATCTTGATTTGAAGTTGTCTTTAAAACATTACCAAAATTAAAAGCAACTGATTATTTTCTTTATTTGACAGGTGTTGATGGTCAGACTCTGACAGAATCTGAACCAGCGATTAAAAGACCTGGAGAATCTCACAGATTGACCTGTACAGCATCTGGATTCACACTCAGCAGCTACTATATGGCCTGGGTCAGACAGGCTCCTGGAAAAGGACTGGAGTGGATCGCTTATATAGGCACATCTAGTTCTCCTATCTATCACTCCCAGTCAGTCCAGGGGAGATTCACCATCTCCAGAGATGACTCCAGCAGTAAACTCTATCTGCAGATGAACAGTCTGAAGACAGACGACACAGCAGTGTATTACTGTGCCAGAAGAGACACAGTGAGAGACGATAATAGGAGAGTCTACTACATCCTCTTTTTTTCACCACAACTGATAACATTAAATTAAGTGGTATTTTTTTTTTTTTACATGTAATGGATTAGACTACTGATCGTTGGTAATGTATTTTCATTAAGCATGATCAAAACTTCTACTAATATAATACAGATTTTAAGGACATTAATAGAAATCTTAATTCTTCACTAGCACCCCTCAAATTAAAGATTTTTTTTTATTTCGATATAAATGAAACAATTCACAGCAAAAAAGAAATGCATTATTTAATCTGGTAGAAATGTTCATTTTAATCTCATGACTTTGAGTAAATTATGACATTACCATCCTTAATAAACTATATATAAACAGGTATGTTTTGTTTTGTAATGCATATTCATTTGTAATCAAGGCCTTGACAATTGGTGCAACAAAAATTAAAAAGGACATTGAAAAAAAAATAATCAGCTCCAGATATTACTTAAATTCTTTAATAAAAAAGAATGGCAGATTTTGCCAAATAAATCCTAACAACTTTATTCCAGACTCCAAGCTGAACTACAGCAGCTTATCTTAAGACACTGAGGTGTTTTTATTCTGTAAATAATAATAATTATAATAAAACTATTGATAATACTCATAATAATTGTAATAATAATAACACTAATTAAAGCAGCAAGCAGTGATGGAAGGCCTTTTTTCTTTTTAGCTCCAGACCAACCCACAATCACATGCCATATGTTTGATTCAATGCAAACTCAGAAATCTTCCTGGTGACCCAGTTATAAAGACTTCACATGAGACTGTCAGAGGAGGTTAAAGAGGATCAGAAGATCACATCTCGTCAGTTTCAACATAAACCATGTTCTCTGTAGCTCTGCTGCTGCTGTTGGCAGCTGGATGTGAGTCTCTCTGGATTTGTCAAAGTCAACAATTCTTCTTTTGCATTATAACTTGATCATTTGTTACAAAACATTTTCTTTTTTCAACAGGTGTGAAGTGTGAACAGTTGACCCAGCCAGCCTCTGTGACTGTGCAGCCAGGTCAACGTCTGACCATCACCTGTCAGGTCTCTTATTCTCTTAGTGCCTACAACACAGCTTGGATCAGACAGCCTGCAGGGAAAGGACTGGAGTGGATTGGAATGAAATATACTGGAGATTCATACTACAAAGATTCACTGAAGAACAAGTTCAGTATCGACTTAGAGACTTCCAGCAACACAGTGACTCTAAATGGACAGAATGTGCAGCCTCAAGACACTGCTGTGTATTACTGTGCCAGATACACACACTGGTTAAAGTTACCAGAGGAGCTAAACAAGAAACCTTAAAGAATGTATTTTTCTTTTTCTACAAAGACCAACAGGAGGCAGTAGGAGACCTAAAATAATAATGGCAGTACGAGTATAAAACAAAGAGGCACACAATGACAGCAGCAGAGGATTTTGGGGTTTTTGACTTCCTGTTTTATTTTTTACCAACAATGTAATGATTAATAACTGACTAAGTTATAGTTTTATTGAGACTGTTGAAGTCTGAATGTATTTTTTCTCTGTTATAAGGTTTGTAAAGAATACGAACATTCAATTTAAGATATCGTGAGAAATAATAAGCACACACTTCAATACTGTGTGTAAAACTGGGTAGCACTTGTTGTCATTCATACACATTTGAATGATCAAAATGACGCAAAGTTTCCCAAGTATCCTTTATTGGGCTTTCACATGCTCACACTACTTAGATTAAGGAAACAATAGAATATCTCAACATATATATGTGGAAGACACAAATGTACATAACGAACAGCCAATTAGTGCATTGAACAATAAATGCCCAAGACAGATATACATACTGTAAATAAATACATATCTAAAAGATTTTTTTTTGGTGCCAAATAACAATTAAAGATCAATGCTCACCTTGAATCACTAAAGAATGCCAATGCAATGTACTTCTAATATATGTCTGTATTACATTATCTTTCCTTTAATAAAATAAATGGTCATTATAGTCTTGACTACGTGTTACAGGACAGTTCATCCTTCTTTTATAGCCTGTCAGTGTCCTTCTCTATGCAAAGAGAACTTCCTCACAGTCTGCTATAAAGACTTGATATCATGCTGTCAGTTGCAGCAGAAGAAGAGAAACTCCCATCAGATCACCTTCAATAACAACCATGTTCTCTGTAGCTCTGATACTGCTGCTGGCTGCTGGATCCTGTGAGGAGCTTTCAGTGGATTCACTCTAATACACACATTAGAAACACTGAATAGTCAGATGAATGATGGAGATAATGTTGATTTGTGTTTCCACAGGTGTGAACAGTATTGATCTCATCCAGACAGACTCAATGGTTGTGCAGCCTGGACAGTCTCTGACCATCAGCTGTCAGGTCTCTGGTTATTCTTTGACTGATGACAGCTATGCAACAGGTTGGATCAGACAGAGTGAAGGAAAACCAATGGACTGGATTATCCATCGGCGGGGTGGAGGAGACTTTTACCAAAATAATGCTCTGAAGAACAAGTTCCTTTACCACACACACACGTCTACTAGCTCGGTAACATTAACAAGAGTGAATCTGCAGCCTGAGGACACAGCTGTGTATTATTGTGTACGTTACCCCACAGTGATACAAACCACCAACAGACCTGCACAAATACCCAGCAACCAGCATGTGACTAAAACACAAATTTACATGAGATTGCTATGGATAAAAGCGTCAAATGTAATGTAATCATTCATTCTTCAGTTCAACTTATTAACATATACCATACAAACAGCCTTTATTTATGGTTAAATTATAGAACAGTAACACTTTATAACAATGGGACTGGAAATTTTTGTGACCCCTCAAATAAAAAATATTGTCAAGTAGTAAGTTAGTAAAAAGTAAAATTCATAAATATCCTACTTGGGTGAGCATTGTTCTCAGGCGTTACTGTTTAAGTGTCTTATGTTGTTGTGAATACAGCAACCATACAAATGCATCTGCAGTATACTGTATTTTGTGTAAATGTAGTGACTTCAGCATTATTTTGCCAACCCACTCCTTCAATTTTTAATATATTTAATTTTATGCAACCATTAATCATATCTTATATGTCAATGTTAAAGATGGAACAGGTCAGCACTTCATTTGAAGGGCCACAAACATAATGAAGTAATGGATGATGCATTTTTATTTAACCATAATTACAACACTACAGGTTTTCTGAATATATGTACACTGCTGTGACTGGTCAGTTCTTTGAAGAAGACATGAACATCATTAATAAATCAGAAATCTTGATGATTCAAATACCTTAATTGATGCATTAATTAACGTATTGTTCCTGCATTAAGTCATGCATGAGATACTATTAATCCTTGTACATTACTGAAGTACTACATTAATTAATTCATGCTTTTTCATGCATGAAGTCATGGATGAATTCACAACAATTCATGTACCATAATTATAAAGTGTAACCAATAGAACAATACAAAACAAAAAGTGCTCTTGTCTCTGAATGTGATATTGTGTCTAACATAGAATGACAAGCAACTATAATTAAAAAATGAACAAATAATAAATTATACAATCTATAACAGAGTGCTGGTTTAGGAGCCACTCCCTCCCCATTGTATCCTGATGCAAATCTTCAGTCTGTGCAGTGTACTTCTGTCCTGCTGACTGCTCTTGTACTTTGTGTGGAGCATCAGATGTCACATCTCCAGCCTCAGGATGATGAACACACTCACTCTTCTGCTGGTTGCTCTCTCTCTGCCCTGTGAGTTCTCCTGCTTCTTGCTGTGTTATCTTTTCTCAGACAACATGGACTGATGGTCAGTCAGTGACACCAGAACACTTCCCAGATGACTGTCTCACTTTCTTCTGTGGTTCCTCTCTCCTTTCATCTCATCAGGTTGTACAGGTCAGAGTATGGAGTCCATTCCTTCCAGTTCAGTAGTGAAAAAGCCTGGGGAGACTCTCAGTCTCTCCTGCAGGGGATCTGGCTTCACATTTAGCTGCTGCACCATACACTGGATCAGACAACCTGCAGGAGAAGCACTGGAATGGATAGGGAGCGGATACTCTGCTTCAAGTAGTAACACTTATGCCAGCAGTGTGCAAGGACGAGTAGAGGTCACCAGAGATAACAGCAACAGCATGGTGTATCTGAGACTGTCCAACTTAAAGCCAGAGGACTCTGCTGTGTATTACTGTGCGAAACACACAGTGGTTAAAGGAAGCAGAGAGGCTTGACAAAAACCTCATAGAAATTATTTTCACAAATACCTCCAGGTGGCAGTAGAAGATAATATGTCAGATTACACAAAGGAGAATATGACAGTGTCTCTAATCAAACACACAAATACATGACCACAATGGAAGCAACAGCTGATGTAGTGGTTTGTGACTTCCTGGTTTGTGACGGTTAATAATGTTTATGCTTTTGATTTTGAACAGCAGGTGTTGAGAATATATTTAGGCATTTATGCATTATATATCCAGTATATGGATGGTCCACCAAATGCTGCTGAGCAGAATAAATAAATACATCTAAATGGAATTGATTAACTTGAAAATAATCTTCATCATTAAAAAAATCATAAATTAACAATATTCTGAAAGATACATGAATCATATTTTTCCAGAGATGTGTTGTGTTTCTCTTATAGGAGGAGGAGTCAATGCAAATCTCTGATCTCTTCCATCTCTACATATGTGTTGCAGAGTGAAGGACAGACACTAAATCACTGACATACACACTGTAGACTGGACAGAGACAACTGGCTTTAACAATGATCAGACCTGATTATTTGGTTGTTTTTCTCATCCTGTCATTTAACTGGGCAGGTAAGAACAATAGATGTTTTTCTGACAAACTTCCTGGTACAAAGACAACATGGCTGCATTACAGTAACTAATGAGCTGATTAAATGTCTGTATGTACTGAGGGTCAAAGACTGACTGAGTCTGAATCAGTAGTTAAAAGACCAGGAGAATCCCACAGACTGACCTGCACATATTCTGGGTTTGGTGGAGATTATGATAATGCTTGGATCAGACAGGCTGCTGGAAAAGGACTGGAATGGATCGCTTACATCAGCAGTGGCAGCATCTACTACTCTCATTCAGTCAAAGACAGGTTTACCGTCTCCAGAGAAAACAGCAGACAGCAGGTGTATCTGCAGATGAACAGTCTGAAGACTGAAGATTCTGCTGTTTATTATTGTGCTCGAGAGCCACAGTGACACAGGAAGGAGCAACGCTGTACAAAAAGTCAACATATCAAAACAAGTCAAATCTTTGCTTTCTTCTTTTCTCATTCACATAATAAGCTTCAGTTCAACATTATCAACACATTCAGAGAAATAGTCTCAATAAAACTGCTCCATTCAGACATGTTTTATTGCAGATCCCCCATATATACTGTAGTTGAAGCAGACATTAAATATTCTGTTAATCTGTTGATTCTGTTGTAAATATAAATCTATTTGTCTGACATGTTTGACTTGTGTTAGACAATTTGTGATTAAAAACAAATGGAATTTAAGTTTGTTTTAATTTTGTAATAATACCTACATTTTCTTTCATTTGTCAAAAATATATTTCATAACACAATTCCAAGCTATCACTTGTGACAGGACAGTCCATCCTTCTTTTATAGCCTGTCAGTCTCCTTCTCTATGCAAAGTGAACTTCCTCACAGTCTGCTATAAAGACTTGATATCATGCTGTCAGTTGCAGCAGAAGAAGAGAAGCTCCCATCAGATCACCTTCAATAGCAACCATGTTCTCTGTAGCTCTGCTGCTGCTGCTGGCTGCTGGATCCTGTGAGTCTCACTGAGGCAGAGACACTGACAGTATGATCACAGCACACTGTTCACTGCTATTACACTGATTCAATACTCAACATGTTTTCCTCCACAGGTGTGAAGTGTGAACAGTTGACACAGCCAGCCTCTGTGACTGTGCAGCCAGGTCAACGTCTGACCATCACCTGTCAGGTCTCTTATTCTGTTGGTAGCTACTACACAGCTTGGATCAGACAGCCTACAGGGAAAGGACTGGAGTGGATTGGAATGGCAGCAGTTGGATACACGACATACTACAAAGATTCACTGAAGAACAAGTTCAGTATCAGCTTGGACTCTTCCAGTAAGACAGTGACTCTAAATGGACAGAATGTGCAGCCTGAAGACACTGCTGTGTATTACTGTGCCAGGAGAGCCACAGTAACACAAACCATCAGTAGACCTGAACAAAAACCCCTCAGAGCCTGAACACTTGTAACATGAAGCCACCAGAGGAGGAGCCCTCAGACCACTAATGGTTTCAACACCAGCTCACTGTTACACTAAAGGATGAAACAGTCTTTAGATGTTTTTAAATGGTGATTTATCTACAGTATAGTATAAATGAATCCTCAAAAAGTCAGTTTCTCTTTCATAACATCGTGATTTCTTTTCGTTAACAATCTAAAATGTGTTGTGTAAAACAACTAGTGGTGTTAAAAGCGTTTGCGTTAACTCTTTATGATGTTACTGATACATCATTGTCTGTACTCCCACAAGACAGACTGAATTACACTTTTAGAAATCGTTTAACATTAATTTACCTTATTTAAGTGATTATGTAGAAATACAGCTGAATTTTCATCAAAAGTTGAATTTTGTGCTCTAAATTTTACTAGTTTGAAAATTGATGTTTGGTCTAATAATATTGTACATAAGCTTTATTCACATGAAAAACAGCAATTTGATCAAAAATAACTTTAGGAGTTATGATATGTTGTTAACCTATCTCAAGCCAACAAGGTGATTTTTTTTTTTTTTTCTACATAAACTGAAAGTAATTGTTGGAATAAAAATATTATTAATAACTTGTATTCATGAACAGTAACATTATTCCATGATTGGTACATTGCATTGGACAAAAGTGAGAGTAAATAAACACATTAAAATGTTACAAAGTGACTTAAAGTAAAAATAAATAAAAATAAAGGATTAGGTAACATCAGGTTAAAAATGTGAAACAAAGTAAAAATGGTAAGAGATACGGTGAGATGATTTGTGAAAACACAAAATACAGTTAGGAGAAAGCCAAAAAAGGAGGAGTCAATGCAAATCTCAGATATCTTCCACCTCTACTTATCTGAGTGCAGAGAGGAGGACAGAGAACAGTGGACACACAGTTTAACATGATGGACTATAGGACAGGACTGCTGCTTTTAACTGTCTGCTGGGCAGGTGAAGATTTTCACTTATCTGAATTTGAAATTGTCTTTAAAACATTACCAAAATAGAAAAACAACTTATTATTTTCTTTATTTGACAGGTGTCGATTGTCAGACTCTGAGAGAATCTGAACCAGCGATTAAAAGACCTGGAGAATCTCACAGATTGACCTGTACAACATCTGGATTGTCATTTAGTAGCAACTGGATGGCCTGGATCAGACAGGCTCCTGGAAAAGGACTGGAGTGGGTTGCTACTGCTGATACTGGTAGTAGCAAATTCTACTCTGTCAGTACAAGGCCGGTTTACCATCTCTAGAGACAACAGCAGAGAGCAGCTGTATCTGCAGATGAACAGTCTGAAGACTGAAGATTCTGCTGTTTATTATTGTGCTCGAGACCCACAGTAACTGGAGTTGGTTGAGCAGCTGTACAAAATCCTACAGTACTCATTCTTCCAGGCTGGTAGTGCACAAGTTTGAAATATTTTTCATAAAATGTATATATATATATATATCATTTTATATTACATTTTTGTTCAGGTTGTTAAGTTCTTTTATATTCTGTAATTTTATTTTCATATATGTTTTTATTATAAATGAATAATCCTCCTTGCATTATACACAAACTTGAAAACATATTAAAAACACAATAAAGATCACTCATTGATACAAGGTCCAAAGACAGCCCAACAATCTGGTTGCTGAAATTAAACTTCTACAAATACTTTACATTTCTACAAATTAAGACACAATTATGTCTGTAAATGATATGATGTGGAATCTATGAGAATGAAAAATAATGTTACTGTTTCTTTTATAAAATCACTAGAGGACAGTCAGTGTCTAGTTTCTCTCTCCTCTGTTACTAAAAGGAGAAACTCAGATCTGCTGTTCTCATTGATCTTAACTGACTGATACTCAAACTCTGAAATGATTCATATTGCTCTGTAATAAAATCAATAGGTAAATAAGAATATGTCACTCATTCTATTACATACTGTAATTTAATCAAAATTATTTTATTATTATTATATTTAATATTGTTTGATGGAGGTTCAAATGTGTTTAATCACTATTTGTTACTTGTCAGATTGTTTAAATGTTTTATGTTGTGTTTTGTTCATAGCCTTGAATTTGACTTTAAAAGCAGATTGTAATGTAGGAGGAGCTAACTATAACCAAATTCTCACAGGGATCCAGTTGACATCATATTTAAAGAGGGATTCATGGATTGCAAAACAGAAGAACACTGTGAACATGGCTTACAGAAAGCTAACACTCTTGGTGGTTGCTGTGATTCTTTCGGCTGGTGCTGAAGGTCAGACCATAACAGAGTCTGAACCAGCTGTTAGAAAACCTGGAGAATCCCACAGACTCACCTGCACAACATCTGGATTTAGCTTCAGCAGCTCAGTTTGGAACTGGATCAGACAGGCTCCTGGAAAAGGACTGGAGTGGATTGCTCTCGTACACACATCTAGTTCTCCTATCTCTTACTCCCAGTCAGTCCAGGGGAGATTCACCATCTCCAGAGATGACTCCAGCAGTAAAGTCTATCTGCAGATGAACAGTCTGAAGACAGAGGACACAGCAGTGTATTACTGTGCCAGAAGAGACACAGTGAGAGACGATAATAGGAGAGTCATACAAAAACTTCTTCCTCTTTTTTTTTCACCACCACTGACATTCAGCTTTATCATTATCACTTTTTTGCCATACTGGTGATTGTATTAGTGTGGTGAAACTGTGTCCACGTCTTCACAATTACCTGCATGAAGATCATGCCAAAATCAACATTTTGGTAACATTTAAAAATAAAAAGCTTCCACATTATTTTCAGAATGTACACGTTTTTTTTTTATGAAAATGATTTTCCTAGACAGAACCAAATCCACACAATATCCTGAAATTACCAAATTGTACAGCCATTAAAATGTACAAAGTCTCAATAAGACTGCTTCATTCAGACAAGTGTTATTACAGCTCTGGTGTTCTCTCATATTCAGTTGCGCCTGGGAACATGAACTATTCTGTTAATCTTAATGCAAATGTAAATGTTTTCATCTAACTCTTATGACTTGTGTTTGAAGTTTTGGAAAAAATAAAATAAATTGACCTTTAAGCTATTGTTTTAAAATCATGAATATTTGCTTTCATGTGTCCAAACACAATTTAAAGCTTTACTTGTGACAGGACAGTCCATCCTTCTTTTATAGCCTGTCAGTGTCCTTCTCTATGCAAAGTGAACTTCCTCACAGTCTGCTATAAAGACTTGATATCATGCTGTCAGTTGCAGCAGAAGAAGAGAAGCTCCCATCAGATCACCTTCAATAGCAACCATAGGTGCTTTCCGACCGGATAGTACTTGTACTTTTTAGAGGAAAAGTATACTTCTAAGCAGTTCTAAGAACTACTCTCCCCCAAAATTTTTTCCGTTTGCATTCCCACTGGCCAAGTGGCCGTAGGGACTGATAGGAGGGGTAAGGAAGTGACGCAAGCATGGCAACGGTCTTTATAGCATCGTCACTAGACCCTAGCGCCACATACAACAACAAAGCAGCATGGAGGAGACCGTACATGGCCAGCAGTGCCTGCACCTCCGCATCAGTCCACTTTTCCGAGTTCCTCATTCCGTCCATTCTCATAGTAATTCACTAATGTTTTGCTCAACACAGACGGGGCTTTATTATACTCGGAACAGACCCCGCCTCTGCCTGCTGCGCTGTGGACGTGTGTGTGTGTGTGTGTGTGTGTGTGACTGTGTGTGTGTGTGTGTGTGTGTGTGTGTGTGTGTGTGTGTGTGTGTGTGTGTGTGTGTGTGTGTGTGTGACGGCCGGTGAGCCGCAGGACATGCTTGTGGAGTTTAACTCCGAAAAGACAGTTAACCACAGGTTCCCGTTAATCTTATGATGGACATGTGTTGTGATATTTAAACAAACGAACCGTCAACGGTGAAATAAAAGCCTCTTATTTACGAGAGCGGTCTGAGAGACCTCCAGCTTACAGCGAGGTGTCTGAGCAAGACTGGCCGAGCGACAAGCTAGAGGCCGGGGCAGGCGCTTGCTTCATGGAGGTTCTCAACTCCGAAAACTTTGAAGCAAATTGTCAATTCGTCATCAATTTAAGCAAGACTGCCTATACTCGAAATCAACAGTTAATTTCTCGCCTAAAACGTTGTCAGAAGTGAATTTAATGATGAATAAGATGGTGAAAATTGTTATAAATGTCCTGTTGTTGGTTGTTGATCTTTCTGCAAGTTCCGAGTTGGCAATGAGCGTGACTTATAAGTTTGACCAATTAAGTACACCTAGGAAAAGGGAAAATGGAAAAGACCCTGCTCTGAAGTAGGAGCTAAAAAAGTACGCTACTGCAGCCAGAGGAACTTAAAAATCCTCTAATTTTTCCTGTCGGAACACGATGAAAAAAGTGTTCTAGGAACGTTTAGTTCTAAGAACTTCAAAAATCCCTCTGGTCGGAAAGCCCCTCATGTTCTCTGTAGCTCTGCTGCTGCTGCTGGCTGCTGTGAGTCTCACTGAGGCAGAGACACTGACAGTATGATCACAGCACACTGTTCAGACTCTTCCAGCAACACAGTGACTCTAAATGGACAGAATGTGCAGCCTGAAGACACTGCTGTGTATAACTGTGCCAGAGAGCCACAGTAACACAAACCATCAGTAGACCGACAAAACCAGTGATTAAATATGTACATTGAAGCGATCGTTAAAGACCCTCTGATCACTGTCTGATTCTCTGATATGAATGCCTGCATTGCATTGTGGCTAATGGGCTTAGAATGTACCCCGCTCGGCCCATATCGTAGTGTTCTGTCTTACAGCATACTGTAATATTTGACCGGTAATAAGACTGAAATAATATTAAAATAAAGAAATGAATACCATGATAACATCTAAATAAATGTCTCTTCTCCCACAACCAAACTGAATTACATGTTTACATTGTTAAATGCACACAACTGAAACGTGTTGGATGTCAGAGTTTTCCTGGAACAAATGCATGAAACCCTGTTCTTATTATCAGGACTCAAAATTTCAAATTTGAATTTCAAATTTGAAAAAAAGGTAATAATGACATTACGTCAAAAATGTAAGTAGAATCTGAATTCTAAGATACAGTAAGATTATTCTTACTGTAAGAATAACACAAATTACGTTAAGGAGAAAGCCGTAACATAAAAATATGTTTTGAGGAGAGATTGAACAAAGGACACTGTTCAATCAAAAAGGAGGAGTTAATGCAAAACTCAGATATCTTCCACCTCTACTTATCTGACTGCAGAGAGGAGGACAGAGAACAGTGGACACACAGTTTAACATGATGGACTATAGGACAGGACTGCTGCTTTTAACTATCTGCTGGGCAGGTGAAGATTTTCACTGATCTTGATTTGACATAGCGTTTATTTGTGTCATCAGCTTATTTCACTTGATGTTTTTTTATCCTCTTGACAGGTGTTGATGGTCAGACTCTGACAGAATCTGAACCAGCGATTAAAAGACCTGGAGTGGATCGCTTTTGTACACACAAAAGTCAGAGTTGGTGCACAGACATAACTGTCATCTTGCAGTAAATCTTAACTTTAAGAGCTGATTAAGAATCAGCACAAAACACATGCTCCCAGGATGACATCAGGGGATAATACTGATCACGATGTATGTGTTCTTTAGTCACGTTATGAGGTTTTCACACATTATTTTTGGTATGACAGGTTTTTGTTCCAGCAGTGAGTGGAGATGCAGCACTGTGATTACTTCGACTACTGGGGCAGCGGGACTGAAGTCACAGTAACAGGTAAGTCACATTTAACAATATATTATTAAACAGAAGATTATTTTTAACTTTTTAATGTGATTATTGGTGCTAGAGAAGTTTAACTTATTGTCCTATATTTAGGTTTATATTGATGTTGGACACACTAAAAAACAGAGCAGACAGATGTTTTTAATGCAGCTGTTTCTTAGAAAGCATTTGAAAAACTTCCTCTTAATGCAGATGGTGGTTTGAGTTAATCTTGCAATTGATTCAGCTGGATTGTAATTGGTGTTGATGAATGTTTGCATCTTTTTATTCACATTATTATTCAATACATGTTGTATTACCGTGGATATTAATCACCATACCGTACTGTAATTTCTTAGAGAAAAAGTTACCGTAAATCTGAACATAGGAGAACATATTTTATTCATGCATTAAATTACTAGGTCAGTATGTATTTCAATTAAACAACAGAACAAATGTATATTTAAGTACATACTATTACATAGTATGTAGTATCTATTTAGAGTTTCATTTGAAACACCAAAGCGACGGTTCCAGTTTGGGAAATGCTCAAATTCTCCAACAATGAGCGGCATTTTAATATAAACACAATAATGCTGATTTTGTAGTCGCAGGTGGTAGTTTATCACGATAACAAAAAGCATTTTTAATATTAGACCTGAGTTTTAAAAATGTATTGAGTTAGTTTACAATTTCATGGTTATATCACCAGTTAAAGTTATTTGTATCATTATTTATTTAATATTTATTGATTTAACTTTGGGTCTCTGTTTCAATTATGTGGTTTAACAATTTAACCAATCTTTGACTTTTAGATAAACACTTGATTATCTGTAATAATGTATGCACATTTGTATTCATAGGATTTTAAACTTAAAAAATCTCCTATTTGAAAGATTTTAAAACGGTTCCCTTTGGTTCTGTACAAAACAATTAACTGTTGGTTGTGTTGCACACACCTTCCACCCATAGAGTATACCAGCCATGGCAAAAATGCTTTAAATTGATAAATTACATTTCACAAAACAGTGCGGTATTAAACATGGTGCCATTGTATAAGCTCCGATCCAGCCTGTTTGTCAAAAAAAAAAAAAATCAACAGGACATTATTTATTAAAACATTTAATCATTGAAATAATTATTTTTAGACAGATGTTCTTGTCCTCAGTTTCATCATGCAATATTGTGCGATATATTTAAAATGAACCTTTAGACAAGCTATTGATCATCTATGTTCTTTAATTGACCTTTATTGGTATTTACATGTTTTGACACAACTGTTTCACAGATACTACACCTGCTCCAACAGTACCACCAACTCTGTTCCCTTTGGTTCAGTGCAGTCCTGGGACTGCAGATAGAATCACTGTTAGCTGTCTTGCACAAGACTTCTACCCAAAGAGTCTTACTTTCCAGTGGACCGATGCCAGTGGGAAAAGCCTGACTGCAGCAGTACAATATCCTCCAGCTGAGAAAAACAACAAATATACAAGAGTCAGTTTGCTCACTGCATCCAAATCTGAATGGGATTCAAGGAGACCTTATAGTTGTTCTGTGACTCACCCTGGAGGCAACAAATGTGATTTTTTTTATACTTATCATCATGACTCTCTTATGTCTATGGGTCCACCTGCATCATCTTATTAATCTTGTTTTTTTTTAATGAAAATGTTCAATAATAATGTCTGTTTCTCATGTGTCTGGTATTTTACATTCAAAATTCTAAAATGAATAATTACAGACTGACACTTTGATGTGAACAGCAACAACAAGGCACAGGTACCCTCATCATCTGCCAACGAGCAGGTACTCCAGGTGACAGCCGCCCAGATAAAAAAAGTATTTTGACAGCGTCAACCCACGCAAGGCTGCTGGGCCTGACAACATCCCTGGGCGTGTGGTGAAGGGGTGTGCTGAGCAGTAGTTTATATACCGTAGCCAAATCTGCTGGCCAACTATCTATTATTATTCAATAATAAATATTATTATTATTCTGAGTCAAGTCTCAGGCTGGGTTAAACTCCAGATTGAAGTGATCAATCAAACCTTACCACTGTTTAACAGTCTGTATTTGAGCAGTGAATACATATTCTTTAATTGTTTGTGTGTTTGTTTTTTCAGATGAAGAGAACATAAAGGATGAGATGGATGCAAAGCATAATGACGACAAGTCTTCATTTGTTTTTTGTCTTTTTTTATCTAATGTTTAAGACTGACACTTTGATGTGAACAGCAGCAACAAGGCACAGGTATCCTCATCATCTGCCAACGAGCAGGTACTCCAGGTGACAGCCGCCCAGATAAAAAAAGTATTTTGACAGCGTCAACCCACGCAAGGCTGCTGGGCCTGACGACATCCCTGGGCGTGTGGTGAAGGGGTGTGCTGAGCAGCTCAAAGATATCTTTGCAGATATCTTTAACAAGGTGTGGGGCCCACCTGCCTGAAAAGCGCCACCATCATTCCTGTGCCTAAAAAGCCAAATCCGAACTGCTTAAATGACTTCCGTCCCGTGGCTCTTACACCCATAGCCATGAAATGTTTTGAGCGGCTTGTCCTGCAGCACATCAAGGGCCATCTCCCTGCAGATTTAGACCCGCTGCAGTTTGCATACAGAGCTAACCGCTCAACTGAAGACGCCATCTCCACTGCACTTCATCTCACCTTGTCACACCTGGAGGAAAAAAAACACCTATGCCAGGCTCCTGAACTGCACTTTGTTTGGATAAACGCATGACTGTATTGCACTTGCACTTAACATTCTGTGCTGCTATTCTGCATAAGCTGCTACTCTCCACTGCACTTTAATATTCTGTGCCCAAGCTCCTCTTATATGTCTATATGCTTTAGATCATATTTTATGTATTTTTATCCTATTTATTTACTTGTTTTATACTGACACTAGCTGGGGAACAATATTTCATTTTTGTGTGTACGGAAGAACACATGACAATGACAATAAAGTAAATCTTGAATCTTTTATTTCAACTCTTTCTTCCACACCCACAGAGCCATTGCCTCCAAATGGAACTGATGTCAAAATGGAACTGAACCAATCAAGTCCCAAAGAAATATTTAGCAACAACCAGGCAGAGTTGAAGTGTATCATTACTGGACAAGACCCGAATGTTGTAAATCAAATTCAAATCACTTGGCAAATCAATGGATCCCCTGTGACCAACACCATCCCAACAACACAGTCGGGAGTCAGCACAATGACTCTTACCCTCACTGAGTGGTACAAAGTCAACAACGTGCGCTGTTCTGCCAGGAAAGACGATATGACACTAGCTAGTCAGGTTCTGACTTTCCGCAAAGGAGGTATGTTACTGAGTGTCTTTGATGGAGACAGATTAGTAGAACAGTGACCTGTAAGTCATGGGGAGACAGCCAATTTACACAAACATGTCATAATCGATGTATAGCAAATGTAAAAGCCTAAATATTAAGTATCTCTTTCAGATCGGAGCGAGCCAAAAGTAACAGTCCACATCCTCCCAGATGAGGACATCATCGATGAGGTCACTCTGGTGTGTCTGGTCTCCAGTCGGATGCAGCAGGATTACTACATTGCCTGGTCAGAACATATTGGAACAAACCCCCCCATCTATACTGATGGCATTAACTTCCCCCCAGAGAAGACCAAACAAGGCTACTCAGTTGCAAGTATTTACACCGCCACCAAAGAAAAGTGGAACAACTTCATCATGTTCTCCTGCAACGTATGGCCTGGTAGTGGCGACAAGCCTATTAAATCCAGAGATGTGTCTAAGGCCCTGAGAAACTCATTTGAATGTGATAAATAGTAGATTCAGCTTTAAATGTGGCAGTTTGTGCTAATGTGTTGTTCTGTCTCTGTGTGTACTCTCTGCCATGAGAACCTGTCTTTGTGATTGTAATTTACTATTGTTTGTCATATTGTGTTTCAATCTGTCTACGTCACATTGTCTAACAGCTTGAGAAGTGTGCTGACTGTTTCAAATAAATGTTGCATGGAGACCCTTTTTGTTGTTGATATCTTACAGTAGTACTGTATAATACTACACTGCTCCACTGGATTAGGATCCACACTTTATATGTGATCAAAGTGAATAATGCTTGATTTCAGTTCCTGAGCACAATTCAAGAGAGAAAAATGTCTTCTGTGCATTGGTGTAAATCTGATCTAACAGTAGGGGGGGCAATAAACATACAATTTCTGAAGAGCAATTTTTAAAGGGGACACAAATAATACAGCCACAATTATACTCGTAGAGGACATGTGTTCACAGAGGAAAGCCTTAATACTATCATTAGTGTAGCATGGAGACTGTACCATTATCCTTCTTTTCATTGTTTCTCTTGATTCAATAAAAAAGATGACTAAATTGACCGAAATATTCTTCTTTAAAACCATGTATTTATTTTGAAGTTGTTTATAATCAAGCCACAAAAATACCTTAAAACATAATGACTTATTTTGAAAAAATGTCCCCATATAAAAGAAATACAATGCTTTTGTACACTTGTTAAATTAGCTGATCATAATGTAAATTAGTGAGCCACTGGTACAGCTCATCTGCTCACCCTGACAGCCACACACCTCCAAAATATGAATTAAGCTCAGCACACTTACCTGAGACTCTACACCTGACTGTCCCTGGTCTCCCTGAGACTCTACCCCTGACTGTCCCTGGTTTCCCTGAGACTCTCCACCTGACTGTCCCTGGTCTCCCTGAGACTCTCCACCTGACTGTCCCTGGTCTCCCTGAGACTCTACACCTGACTGTCCCTGGTCTCCCTGAGACTCTACCCCTGACTGTCCCTGGTCTCCCTGAGACTCTCCACCTGACTGTCCCTGGTCTCCCTGAGACTCTACACCTGACTGTCCCTGGTCTCCCTGAGACTCTCCACCTGACTGTCCCTGGTCTCCCTGAGACTCACCACCTGACTGTCCCTGTTCTCCCTGAGACTCTACCCCTGACTGTCCCTGGTCTCCCTGAGACTCTCCACCTGACTATCCCTGGTCTCCCTGTTCCTCAGGTCTTTCTATCTCCTTTGCCTGTGCAGAGTGATATTAGTATTTCCATAAGCACCCATTCTTATAAAGATGTTACCAAATTGTCTTGATATGAGGACTTATTGTACTTACTTGGCGTTTTGGTGTAGGCCTACTGAAAAAATATCTTATGTCTGTTTTTCTTTTCTCTGTCATGTCAACACAAATCTTTAACGCCAGATGTCTAAATATGAGTTAGTTTCATAGGTTCACCACGCGGTCATATTATAATCATAAAATGATCTTGCATCCTTCACTTAAATATTAGGTTTCATCTGGGACAGAGGATATGTATTTAACTGATCAGCCACTTAACTTCATATTGAGCAAAACACAACTGTAGATCTTCAATATTAACCCTAATATCAGTTCACACACATAACGTTAGGCTTATCGCCGTGGTAACGTTAGTTGTAGTGGGTGCATTTCTATCCAACAAGCTATAAGCTAGGTAACGTTACATTATATTACACTAACATAGCGAACTTTTTTGTCATGACTAATTCATTAATTACTCAGCATAATTTCTATTTGAGAAAAGAAAAACTTAATCCGATGTTTAATGTGAATAAAACAGCCTTGGACCGCCTACTAACTTACTACATTCCTGTCACTACCGATGTGACTGAGTCTACTAGCGCAGATCCTACAGCATGCAGTGGACCAAACCACTGTGAGGCAAGGGAGGGGGGACTCAAAATGTTTCTAAACTTAAAAAGCATTTTTTGGGGTTTGTATTGTTTTACTGCTTACACAGATATTTAAGTATACATCATTATGTTATTTACAATACACAGCATTGTTTTAATGATATTTCTAGGGGGGGACAACCCTTAGATGGGGTGCTGACCCCCCTGGGATTTGCGCCCTTGCTTATGTGCTATCTTATTAAAAACCTCTCTCTCTCTCTCTCTCTCTCTCTCTCTCTCTCTCTCTCTCTCTCTCTCTCTTTCTCTCACACACACACACACACACACACACACACACACACACACACACACACACACACACACATACACACACACACACACACACACACACACCACACACAAACACACACACACACACACACACACACACACACACACACACACACCACACACACACACACACACACACACACACACAAACCTAACTGCCTATGCCTTCCTTTACTCCAGATTCAAAACTGAGTTTTGCTCTGAGCTGTACAGATGATGCCTTGGAGGAGGAAGAGTACAGCAGTCTTTGGTCCACAGTCTTCTCCTTCATAATCCTCTTCATATCCTCTCTTCTCTATAGCATGCTATTCAGCCTGGTCAAGGTAAACATGCAGGCGTCCTCTTAGTTGTACTAAAGACTAAAGACTGAATGTAATACAGAATTTATACATTACAGTTTGACCAGGTACTTTACAAGTTAAAGCCCAGTCATGTAAATAAAACTCAAGCACATAAAGGAAAGGATATTTTGACCTACTCATCTTTGAACAGTTTTTTACGGAGCCCCGGAGGTGACATGGAGGAAAAAAAAGCCTAGCTGCTGCGCCGGTCCCCCGGTCATGTCCGCCAGACTCACCTTAAGAAACCTGTGATTTAATTTCAGCAGCCTGTGAGCGTCCGCTCTGCTCAATCCTGGTACTGGTTCTCCCGGGCTTCCCTTCCTTCCAGCGGGCCCAGCAGTGCGGCCTGGGGCTCCAGCTGCGTGGTGTCAGCAGGCAGTGAGCTCCACCGCCAGTCCCTGCTGATCCAGATGGGACCGGACAAAGACACAGTGGTGATCGGGAGGATCTTCCACGTAGTCCAGGACGACCTGTACGTCGATTTTGGCGGAAAGTTCCATTGCCTTTGCCGGTGGCAGGCGGACGGAGAGGAGCTATTGCGGTGCGGGGCTGCAGAGTCCGTTTGCGACTGCAGGATCTGGAGCTCACTGCCTGCTTCCTGGGGACGTACGTTTTGCTGTATGCACCACATTGACTGCTGCTGTATAAGAGCGCTGTGGAAATCTTTTTCCTAAACTTAACAAGTGGTTTTGGTGCCCAAACTTAACTGTGGATGCCACATTAAGCTCACTTGTTGTTGGCTAAACTTAACTGCCACGGCCCCAAGGACCATCATCTCGTGTGCCCTGTAGCCGGTTCCCAGTAACCTTTTGTCAGCTAAACCATAGATTGTATAATAATAATGGACAAACTGTCTAGGCCTAAAAAAATGAAGCCAACGCAGAAGTGCCTTAAACCTGCATTCTATCTACTTAAGGGAGTAACTCAAGGGAAAGTTTGCCGGATTTCTGTACTGCCTTACATGCAGATGGATGGCGGCAGTTGCCTACGCAGAGGTCCACGTTTACCTGCTGGTAAATCTCCACTGGATGACTCACTTCAGAAGGGTGTGAAATCAGCAACTTTCCCTCTTTAGCGTTTAGCTTAGCGCAGCGCCCTTGCAACAATAAAAAACACTGGCTTGGCCGGGTCATCCTTCCCCGCTTACCCTCTCGTCAAAAATCGTCACATCGGTTGCAAAAAACACAGGATGTTAACGCCCGTGTCTCCAAACTCGAGGCTTCAAAACGGCAGTCCATAAACTAATGGGTGACATCACAGATGGTACGTCCCCTATTATATATGTCTATGGGCTAAACTCAACTAGCAACAGCCGCTGATACGAGCGACAGCTCACAGAGCTCTGTAGCAGGTGTCTCGCCTAATTTCATAGGATATCATAGTGTGCATACATTTTTGTACGATATCCTACGAACCCATTCATTAGAATGCGTTGCATGAATACATGTTCCAACATTGATGATTAGGAAGTTATTGATTAATTCTTTTGAAAACTTTTAGTATCCTTAAAATGTATTATTGAAGTGTAGTATTGATTTTTCATTGACACATAAATAACATATTGCACTGTTGTAGAAATAGATATTCTGTATGTGGCTTTGAATTTCATAGTTTGACTATAAATCTTCACTTTTCATGTTTGGTCATTTTGTTGATCATATTTGCTTTCATCTTTAATTCAATAAATGTAATATACAATAAATCAAATTTGGACAGCCACATTATTAAATTAAAGAGAGAATGAATATGAGTGATTGTGATGTGCTTGTGATAAACATGGAAAGCTTTTGAGGAATTTGTTGTCATTAAGCGTCACAACACAGGGCTCTATGAACATCTAAATAATAACACATCAAGTCAACATACGGAAACTTCTGTTAGTAGTTAAGCTTTGAAGGTTTTTCAGTTTCTAAACATATAATCTTTGGAGAGTCACTTCCCGCTCTCTCTGCACCTTTGGGACCACAGCTGTGATAGTGAAACTTTGTGGAAACCGTCAGAGCTACAAATAAACTTCCTCGAAACAAGACACCCATCTTTCTGTGAACATTTGCATATCAGCATGTGTCCAGGCGTGAAGCGGCTAACACGCATACAGCAGAGATATCAAATACACAGAATTTCATAAGCTCATCAACAATATAACAGCAAATGCAAGACATGCAGAGTACAGAAATACCAGATACAGTACAAATATATTTGTGTACCTATTTTGTTTAGCTGTATGGTGCACAGTTGTTATTTCACATATAGTTTTCATATGGGTGTTCTTATGATCTAGAACATGGCAACACACAGCAGAAGGAGCTGGAGAATCCCACAGATTGACCTGCACAACCTCTGAGTTTTATATTCAGTAGCTACAGGATGCACTGGATCAGACAGGCTCCTGGAAAAGGACTGGAGTGGCTGTGATTATCCACAGTAGCATCAACTACTCTCAGTCAGTTCAAGGCCAGTTTACCATCTCCAGAGACAACAGCAGACAGCAGCTGTATCTGCAGATGAACAGTCTGAAGACTGAAGATTCTGCTGTTTATTATTGTGCTCGACACCCACAGTGACTGGAGTTGGTTGAGCAGCTGTACAAAAATCCTACAGTATTCTTACTGGGCTGATGAAGCCAAATAATGAAATGACATATGAATGTAATATGTATATCATATATTTTATATAGTTTACAAGTTTTTTTCCCTAAATTTCACATTATGTATCATTTTTAGATAATAAATGACCCTTTGTCTCTTCATTATATTACATCCTGTTTTCCTGAGAAATATTATTACTCAACATTAAACACAACACAATAAAATCACTTGTTGGTAAAATTGCCAAAACGATCTGGTTGCTTAAATTAATCTACTTCAACTCCTGCAGTAAGAAACATTTCTTGTCTTTCCTCATCCTCCCTGGGCTGATAAACTCTGCACTGTCTCACATGACTAATGTCCTCAGGTCAAGTCATTCAAAATGAGACAACACAGACATCTGAGTATGATTGTTGTATGACTGGCTTTTAAGAATTCTGAATTAAAACAAGTACAAATCATGCTGCATGATATTTGATATATGATTTTATTTCTGACATAACCGACACATATGAAGGTAAAATATGTTGTTTATTACAGAAGAGTAACTTGTAAATGGATGAACTACAATAGTTCTCATCTTGTTAAAGGATTTAGTTTTTGCATTTTGTCACGTTTCAGTTCCTGATCAGCTGTTTTCCTCTAAAAGGCTCCAGTTTCTCTGTATGTCTGTTTCTTTAACATCTGCAAACACTGAAACCATTACACGTCTTTTATTAAAAGCTGCAAAATGTATTACTATCACATGATTCTGGCTGCTGTCAATGTATTTATGTTTTGCAGCAAATACAGTCAGTAAGCAAATACATGAAAAAATAAATGCAGGTAGCAGCTACTACACAGCTTGGATCAGACAGCGTGCAGTCAGTTTCTCAAAGTCAGTTTCTCTTTCATAACATTGTTATTTCTTCTCATTAACAATCTAAAATGTGTTTGTCAGAGAACCAATTTCCAATTACAATTCCACCACTACTCCTAGTCTTGTCAAGAGAACCATCTGGAAGGGCTTTGAAACTGAACTTGCCATTCAAACTCTTTTCTTATCCATTTCTGCTCAAGGGTTGTTTCTGCTAGCCACCCACAACATTACTGTGCATCACTTCCTGGTTTCCCAAAACTAAAGAGCGTCCTGAGGCCCAAATCACAAACACGCATGCATAATCCTACATCAAAAACAACTGGTGGTGTTAAAAGCGTTTGCGTTAACTCTTTATATGGCGTTAATTTTGACAGCCCTAGTTTAAATACTTGGAGGTTTCAATCACTGATACATCATTGTCTGTACTCCCACAAGAAGAATTAGACTTTTAGAAATTGTTTAACATTAATTTACCTTATTTAAGTGATTATGTAGAAATGCAGCTGAATTTTCTTCAAAGTTGATTTCATTTTTGCTAATTTAAAATAATTTGCACATAAGCTTTATTCACATGAAAAACAGCAATTTGATCAAAATAACTTTAGGAGACATGAGATGTTGTTTACCTATCTCAAGCCGACAAGGTGATTTACCTACTACAGGGCGTTCATCGTTCGACTGATCGTGACTGTCTTCCCAAGATGGCGATTGCCTTTATACCCAAAGGTAATGTATGTCTTTATAAACTATCTTTTTAATAAACTGTCTGTACACTACAAAGTTCTCAATGCTTCGCTTTACATGTAGGGACCCTGATTATGCAACCGTTGAAGTGTGGTGCTATTTTGACCCTTGTTAGTGGTATAAAATAGCGATTTAATTTACTCTACCAATGCCCCGAATGCCTAGCGTTAAGCTAATCAGCGGTTCGTGCTAGCTTGTTCAAGCTACATACACATTTGATTACCATGAAAACATATCACAGAGAAAGGTTGACTCGGTACACATGTGTTATTAACCCCTAGGTTCATTTTGCGCCGGAATTGTCCTTTAATTAACGTCCGTTACATTCAAGCCATTGCCAAATGTGTTGATACAAAGCTAATTAAGACTATCAGCTCCACACAACTCTCTCTGTATTTCTCAGTATGGCTATGTTCAGAATCTGTGTTGTCCGGCGACTTTCGCGCCCAGAAATCAAGCAAAGATATTACCTCTTCTGAAGAGTCTATCATGCTTTTTTAATCCTCCGTGTCCTCCTCGGCGTGATCACGGAAGCTTGTATCATGTGGATGCGCTGTAAGTTTTGTTGTCATTAATTAAATTTCATCATGGGGAGACAGAAACTGTGCACTATAGTTTTAAACATGCAAATAAACATAACAAATTTTACAACAGGATACTTATTGATTCTTAAGAAAACCCTCAAATAAATATTGTTTTTTCCTTTATGTCAGTATGATTTAAAGACCTGTGTCTTTAGCACATACATTCCACTAAAACAGAAAGAAAATGTACTGTGCTGCCACAGAACAACTCAGGAGACAAATTAACTAATTTCCATATTCAGCACCAACGTCACTACCCATGCCCCAGCAGTTGGCAGTCTCGGTCCTGGCGTGCATCATAAGTGTAGATATACTGGAACATGCACCCTAACTCACCATACCAAACTCCCATCAGATCACCTTCAATAGCAACCATGTTCTCTGTAGCTCTGCTGCTGCTGCTGGCTGCTGGATCCTGTGAGTCTCACTGAGGCAGAGACACTGACAGTATGATCACAGCACACTGTTCACTGCTATTACACTGATTCAATACTCAACATGTTTTCCTCCACAGGTGTGAAGTGTGAACAGTTGACACAGCCAGCCTCTGTGACTGTGCAGCCAGGTCAACGTCTGACCATCACCTGTCAGGTCTCTTATTCTGTTGGTAGCTATCCCACAGCTTGGATCAGACAGCCTGCAGGGAAAGGACTGGAGTGGATCATAAGAGGAGGTGTTGGATACACAACATACTACAAAGATTCACTGAAGAACAAGTTCAGTAACAGCTTCGACTCTTCCAGCAACACAGTGACTCTAAATGGACAGAATGTGCAGCCTGAAGACACTGCTGTGTATTACTGTGCCAGAGAGCCACAGTAACACAAACCATCAGTAGACCTGAACAAAAACCCCTCAGAGCCTGAACACTTGTAACATGAAGCCACCAGAGGAGGAGCCCTCAGACCACTAATGGTTTCAACACCAGCTCACTGTTACAGCAAGGAGAGAAACAGACACAACCCAAATGGTTCTTACAGTAATTAAATTGAACACAGTACAATTAATACATTTAAATACTCTGACATTGAAATCAGTGATACATTATTGAAGTTATATATAACCTTTCAAGTGATGGAATAAATTCAGTAATTTAACTACAGTATAAATGAATCCTAAAAAAGTCAGTTTCTCTTCCATAATATCATGATTTACTTTTCATGAACAATCCAACATATGTTTGTCAGATATTCAGGTTCAAACTTCTCTTTGAGATGAAAAACAACACCTGAACATTTACCTTCATTTTAAATATTCAAATATACTTTAGTCAGCTGACTTACTATCATCAGTATGTGAATCAGCCTCCTTGTGTGTTGCCTCATAAAGAAGTGAAGTGTGTGTGTGTGTGTGTGTGTGTGTCATTGAGAGACAGAAGAGCTCACATCAGTTCAGCTTCAACATCAACATGTTCTCTGTAGCTCTGATACTGCTGCTGGCTGCTGGATCCTGTGAGGAGCTTTCAGTGGATTCACTCTAATACACACATTAGAAACACTGAATAGTCAGATGAATGATGGAGATAATGTTGATTTGTGTTTCCACAGGTGTGAACAGTATTGATCTCATCCAGACAGACTCAATGGTTGTGCAGCCTGGACAGTCTCTGACCATCAGCTGTCAGGTCTCTGGTTATTCTTTGACTGATAACAGCTATGCAACAGGTTGGATCAGACAGAGTGAAGGAAAACCAATGGACTGGATTTGTCATCGTGGGGTGGAGGTAGCTTTTACCAAAATAATGCTCTGAAGAACAAGTTCCTTTACCACACACACACGTCTTCTAGCTCGGTGACATTAACAGGAGTGAATCTGCAGCCTGAGGACACAGCTGTGTATTACTGTGTGCGTTACCCCACAGTGATACAAACCACCAACAGACCTGCACAAATACCCAGCAACCAGCATGTGACTCAAACACAAATTTACATGAGATTGCTATGGATAAAAGCGTCAAATGTAATGTAATCATTAATTCTTCAGTTCAACTTAACATGTACCATACAAACAGCCTTTATTTATGGATAAATTATAGAACAGTAACACTTTATAACAATGGGACTGGAAATCTGTGTGACCCCTCAAATAAAAATATTGTCAAGTAGTAAGTTAATAAAAAGTAAAATTCATAAATATCCTACTTGGGTGAGCATTGTTCTCAGGTGTTACTTTTTTAAGTGCCTTATGTTGTTGTGAATACAGCAACCATACAAATGCATCAGCAGTATACTGTAGTTTGTGTAAATGTAGTGACCTCAGTATTATTTTGCCAACCCACTCCTTCAATTCTTAATACATTTAATTTTATGCCACCATTAATCATATCTTATTTGTCAATGTTAAAGATGGACCAGGTCAGCACTTTATTTGAAGGGCCACAAACATGATGAAGTAATGGATGATGTATTTTTATTTAACCATGATTACAACACTACAGGTTTTCTGAATAAATGTACACTGCTGTGACTGGTCAGTTCTTTGAAGAAGACATGAACATCATTAATAAATCAGAAATCTTGATGATTCAAATACCTTAATTGATGCATTAATTAACGTATTGTTCCTGCATTAAGTCATGCATGAGATACTATTAATCCTTGTACATTACTGAAGTACTACATGAATTATTTCATGCTTTTTCATGCATAAATTCACGACAATTCATGTACAATAATTATAAAGTGTAACCGATAGAACAATACAAAACAAAAAGTGCCTTTGTCTCTGAATGTGATATTGTATCTAACATAGAATGACAAACAACTATAATTAAAAAATGAACAAATAATAAATTATACAAACTATAACAGAGTGCTGGTTTAGGAGCCACTCCCTCCCCATTATGTACTGATGCAAATCTTCAGTCTGTGCAGTGTACTTCTGTCCTGCTGACTGCTCTTGTACTTTGTGTGGAGCATCAGATGTCACATCTCCAGCCTCAGGATGATGAACACACTCACTCTTCTGCTGGTTGCTCTCTCTCTGCCCTGTGAGTTCTCCTGCTTCTTGCTGTGTTATCTTTTCTTAGACAACATGGACTGATGGTCAGTCAATGACAGCAGAAAACTTCCCAGGTGACTGTCTCACTTTCTTCTGTGGTTCTTCTCTCCTTTCATCTCATCAGGTTGTACAGGTCAGAGTATGGAGTCCATTCCTTCCAGTTCAGTAGTGAAAAAGCCTGGGGAGACTCTCAGTCTCTCCTGCAGGGGATCTGGCTTCACATTTAGCTGCTGCAGCATGTACTGGAT
Source organism: Sander lucioperca (assembly GCF_008315115.2). Classification (NCBI taxonomy): domain Eukaryota; kingdom Metazoa; phylum Chordata; class Actinopteri; order Perciformes; family Percidae; genus Sander; species Sander lucioperca. The sequence continues at coordinate 13,201,189 of NC_050193.1, read as the reverse complement.
CAGACAACCTGCAGGAGAAGCACTGGAATGGATAGGGTTTATTTACAGCGATTCTAGTGGAAAATATTATGCCAGCAGTGTGCAAGGACGAGCAGAGGTCACCAGACATAACAGCAACAGCATGGTGTATCTGAGACTGTCCAACTTAAAGCCAGAGAACTCTGCTGTGTATTACTGTGCGAAACACACACTGGTTAAAGGAAGCAGAGAGGCTTGACAAAAACCTCATACAAAGTATTTTCACAAATACCTCCAGGTGGCAGTAGAAGATAAGACGTCAGTTTACACAAAGGAGAATATGACAGTGTTTCTAATCACACACACAAAAATACATGACCACAATGGAAGCAACAGCTGATGTCATGGTTTGTGACTTCCTGTTTTGTGATTTTGATTGATTTTGAACAGCAGGTGTTGAGAATATATTTACACATTTATGCATGATATATCCAGTATATGGATGGCCCACCAAATGCTGCTGAGCAGAATAAATAAATACATCTAAGTGGAATTGAATAACTTGAAAATTATCTTCATCATTTAAAAAAAAATCATAAATTAAAAATATAATGAAAGATATATAAATCATATTTTTCCAGAGATGTGTTGAGTTTCTGTTTGAGGAGGAGGAGTCAATGCAAATCTCTGACCTCTTCCATCTCTACATATGTGTTGCAGAGTGAAGGACAGACACTAAATCACTGACATACACGCTGTAGACTGGACAGAGACAACTGGCTTTAACAATGATCAGACCTGATTATTTGGTTGTTTTTCTCATCCTGTCATTTAACTGGGCAGGTAAGAACAATAGATGTTTTTCTGATAAACCTCATTTACAGAGTAACATCATCAACACACTCAGAGAAATAGTCTCAATAAAACTGTTTCATTCAGACAGGTTTTATTGCAGCTCCCCCAGATGTAGTTGAAGCAGACATTAAATATTCTGTTGATCTGAGTGTAAATGTAAATCTGTTTGTTTTACATGGCTGACTTGTATTAGAAGTTTTGTGAAGAATTAATAAAAATAAATTTCAATTTGTGTTAACTTTGCCGTGATAATAATTACATTGTCTTTCAGAATCAGAATCAGAATACTTTATTGATCCACTCAGGGAAATTATTTAGTTGCAGTGTCAAAATACATGTTCATAACACAATTCCAAGCATTGACAGATTTTGACAGGACAGTCCATCCTTCTTTTATAGCCTGTCAGTGTCCTTCTCTATGCAAAGTGAACTTCCTCACAGTCTGCTATAAAGACTTGATATCATGCTGTCAGTTGCAGCAGAAGAAGAGAAGCTCCCATCAGATCACCTTCAATAACAACCATGTTCTCTGTAGCTCTGCTGCTGCTGCTGGCTGCTGGATCCTGTGAGTCTCACTGAGGCAGAGACACTGACAGTATGATCACAGCACACTGTTCACTGCTATTACACTGATTCAATACTCAACATGTTTTCCTCCACAGGTGTGAAGTGTGAACAGTTGACCCAGCCAGCCTCTGTGACTGTGCAGCCAGGTCAACGTCTGACCATCACCTGTCAGGTCTCTTATTCTCTTGGTTACTACACAGCTTGGATCAGACAGCCTGCAGGGAAAGGACTGGAGTGGATTGGAATGAAACATACTTCAGCTTCATACTACAAAGATTCACTGAAGAACAAGTTCAGTATCGATTTAGAGACTTCCAGCAACACAGTGACTCTAAATGGACAGAATGTGCAGCCTGAAGACACTGCTGTGTATTACTGTGCCAGAGAGCCACAGTAACACAAACCATCAGTAGACCTGAACAAAAACCCCTCAGAGCCTGAACACTTGTAACATGAAGCCACCAGAGGAGGAGCCCTCAGACCACTAATGGTTTCAACACCAGCTCACTGTTACAGTAAGGAGAGAAACAGACATATTTAGCAATAAAAAAGTTAAGGAGATGCAACAAAGTGTATTGTAATATACAAACATTAGAATATTAAATGTACAGTGAAGGTATTTTCCAAAAAGTGTCTCTGTCTGATTCACAATATTCATGTGAATTCATGTTGTGAATTATTTCACCTCACAAGTGTGTTTAAAAAAGACCTTCATCTCACAAGAAATGAAACTTAAGTAATGGAATTGTTGTTTGGAATTTGTAATGGAATTTGTTAAGGTGTTATTTGGTGTTGTTTTAATTAAAATGTAATTAAAAATACTCTCTTCATGTTGTATAACTGAATAAACTGCACAAGATCAACGGACCACATCACAGGCTCTGTCCCATGTCTTTGGAACTCTCTTCCACCTCACATCCGTCAACTGGACTCTCTTTAACTGAAATCACTGTTCTTTTATTTATGGTTTTATTAATGTTTTGTAAGGTGTACTTGGGTGTCTTAAAAGGCACCAACAAATAAAATGTATTATTATTATTGAACTATTGCCAAAATCTTCACATTATGCATACTGTGCTTAATAATGAAGTATAACCTACTTAAATAATGTGTTTGTCAGCCTATTGCACACATACTGAAACATGGAAGAGGGACTCTGAGAAAGGACTCATGCACAGTAAACATTTGTTCTCCAGTTTCACAAAGTTAATCACTTCAGGGGTAGTGTAAAAGTGTCAAAGTCTTCACGTGATGCAGACTGTGCTCAATAAGTATATAATGTGTTTGTCAGCCTATTGCACAAAGTATACTGAAGGAATGTCTCACGTACAGTAAACATTCATTTTCTAGTTTCACCAAACAGTAACTGAGATCAAAGTCAGATCCAGTTCCTCCCTGTGAGGAGGAGTCAATGCAAAACTCAGATATCTTCCACCTCTACTTATCTGACTGCAGAGAGGAGGACAGAGAACAGTGGACACACAGTTTAACATTTTTTGGTTTGACAGGTGTTGATGGTCAGAATCTGAACCAGCGATTAAAAGACCTGGAGAATCCCACAGATTGACCTGTGCAACATCTGGATTGTCATTCAGTAGCTATTATATGGCCTGGATCAGACAGGCTCCAGGAAAAGGACCGGAGTGGGTTGCTACTGCTGGTACTGGTAGTAGCAAATACTACTCTCAGTCAGTCCAAGGCCGGTTTACCATCTCCAGAGACGACAGCAGAGAGCAGCTGTATCTGCAGATGAACAGTCTGAAGACTGAAGATTCTGCTGTTTATTATTGTGCTCGACACCCACAGTGACTGGAGTTGGTTGAGCAGCTGTACAAAATCCTACAGTACTCATTCTTTCAGGCTGGTAGTGCACACGTTTGAAATATTTTTCATAAAATGTATATATTTAAACATTTTACATTACCTGTTTGTTGTTTTCAGGTTGTTAAGTTGTTTTATATTCTGTAATGTTACGTTCATATATGTTGAAAACACATTAGAAACACAATAAAGATTACTCATTGATACAAGGTCCAAAGACAGCCCAACAATCTGGTTGCTGAAATTAAACTTCTACAGATACTTTACATTTCTACAAAGTAAGACACAATACTGTCTGTAAATGATATGATGTGGAATCTATGAGAATATTTCCAGGTATGAATGTGTAACTGTGTGAATGTGATCAGGGCATTCCTGCAAAAGAGAGGCTGCCTCTCAGTGAACCTCCCCTGAATAAATAAAGGTCAAATAAAAAAAAAATAAAAAAAAGAATGAAAAATAATGTTACTGTTTCTTTTATAAAAATCACTAGAGGACAGTCAGTGTCTAGTTTCTCTCTCCTCTGTTACTAAAAGGAGAAACTCAGATCTGCTGTTCTCATTGATCTTAACTGACTGATACTCAAACTCTGAAATGATTCATATTGCTCTGTAATAAAATCAATAGGTAAATAAGAATATGTCACTCTTTCCATCACATACTGTAGTTATTAGGAATTATTGTTGTTTATTAACACAAATTAAAGTCTAGAAAGTAAGTGACAATACTGACAGTTTAATGCAATAAAGTTATCTGAAGAAATCAAAAATGACCCGCATATTTTCACTCTGCAGATATAATAACACTGAACAAACTCTTCTATTGACTCCAGTTACACCAACATTGATGCTTCATATGTTTGATTTTATGCAAACTCAGTGACCTTCCTTGTTTCTCAGCTATAAAAACATCACATCAGGCTGTCAGTGGAGTTCACAGCACGTCAGTTTCAACATCAACCATGTTCTCTTTAGCTCTGCTGCTGCTGTTGGCAGCTGGATGTGAGTCTCTCTGGATTTGTTCTACGTCCGCAAATACTGTATATAAACAGAGCGGACCCGTAGCTCTCCTCCCACTTTTTCTTCAAGCTAGCAGTATGAAGACAAACTCGACTTCCAGCGGTGTTCACCTCTGCCCCACCTGCCGGCTGCATCCTGCCGCCGGACCTCCATCCCCGCTGTGAGACCTGCCTTGGCGCCACTTACGCCTCTTGCCAGTTCTGCATCCGCCTGCCATCTAAAGAGCTTAACCGGCGGGCGAAAGCTTTCTGGAGTGTCAGGCTCTCACCCCCGACGCCTCCTGCCAGTTCTGCATCCGCCTGCCATCTAAAGAGCTTATTGGCGGGCGGAAGCTTTTCTGGAGTATCAGGCTAGCGGGGAAGGGGATGGCAGCTGGGCAGACAGACGGCAATCCGTCAACACCCTGGATCCACCGGAGGAAGGCTTTATCGACGAGCACGAGTCCGACGGCTCGATTCTCTTGGATAACGCCTCCGTCACCGGCTGTCCCTCCTCCTCCCTGGGAGAACTGGACCTCGAAACGGGGATCGATGCTCTCCCATTGCGGCTCTCCCCATCTCTGGAATGGCCAAGGGCACCGCTCCGGCGGTCTTCCCCTCTGCCTCAGGCGGCTCCACCCTCTCTTTTTGGATCTGCCGGAGATCATCAAAAGGCGGCAGACCAGAGAGGCATAGCGCTCCTGGTTGAGCTTCCAGCCCCCGCTCGCGGCCTCTTGAGCGGGGATGTTTACGCTCAGGAGCCGCCCCACGCTGGCCGCGCTTCACGGAGCTTCGGTCCCCCCTCTGGAGCAGAGCCTGGCGTCCATCCTGCTTCCGAAGGCCACTTTTTTTCGGCCACCGGAAGCCTACGCCTCCTTCGCCCCATGGATCAGGTATGTGCTCAGGTCACTGACCGGTCACAACAGTGTGCGGCCCAGGGTCTTGCGCCACAGAACAATATAGCTTTGCTAGCCTCCGCCGTCTCCGCCATGGCCATTAGCCTACTCCGGGAGCTTTTCCTCCGGAGCTAGCCACGGAGATTGGCAAAGCTACTCCTCACCCTGACCACGGCGTCCACGGTGGCGTTGTCCAGAGTAGTGGCGTGGCAGACTGTGGAGCCAGCGAAACATCTGGCTCCACATGACACAGCTACCCACTGACATCAGACGCAAGCTTCTGTACGGCCCCATAGCTCCTGATGGACTATTTGGGCCCCGCCTACAGACAGCCACGTCCCATTTGTACTAAGCGGAACGATTTCGAAGCTCTTGGAAGGCGGCTCCTCCACAGCAGCGCCGTCGCCATGACAACCGTCATGAAAGGAAGCGTGCCACAGCCTCTGCTGCGGCTGCGTTTTCCCCGGCTTTGAGCTCCGCTCCTCCGCCCGGCCCCCCTCCGCAGTGACTGCCGGCTCTACATGACCGGCAGGCCTCTCGGAGCCGGAGGACCATGAAGGCGGCCCCCACCTGGTCTAACCCACCCCCGAGCCACCCAACAAACAGCGGCGTCGGGGCGCGGGAAACGTCTGTCCACATACAGTTGAGAGCTGGAAACACAACGGCCCTTTTAAGGGCCACCCCCACCCATTTAAAGAGCAGTTTTCCCTCAGCCAAGCAGCCCCTGTTCCCATTGAACAGTGCGCTGACAACATGACAGTCATTCCCCACACAAGCGCACACCAGCCCACCGCTGCACGCGGAGCTCTACCGCTCTTTCACTATGCAGACAGCGGGAGCGAACGCTCATTCACTATGAACGGTGCCGCTCAGTCATCCCTCTTCCCCCGGGCCATGCCAGCGGGACGAGGAAGACAATGACCCGGTGACCGCTCCCGCCTCTCACGGCGGTGACCGGCCCTTTCGACAGAGCCCTCCATGGGCTGGGCGTCACAATATCACGTCTCGCCCAGCGATGGAATGGGCTCTGCGCTCCTTGCTGACCATGTCCGTAAACAAACACACAGACATGTGCGCACCCGCTCTCAGAGCACAGCGCATCATGGATCAGGCTGACACACATGGACTCATGGATGTCAAAGCTGATGACACGGGGCTATACACTTCAGCTCGCCTCCCCCCCGCGCCTCGCTTCGCGGGCGTATTGGAGACAACCGTGTCATCCCAGGCAGAGCCAGATGCCATGATAACAGAGCTAGGGGAGCTACTGTCATGGAGCGTCCATTCCACATGCTGACCATCAGACATGTGTTGGAATTTGTGCGCCACCAAGAATGATTTACATCTGTGGATCTGAAAGACGCATACTTTCACATCCAAATCATTCCCAGACACAGGAGATTCCTGCGCTTCTTTTCCAAGGGGCCCATTTTCAGTACAACCGACTACCGTTTGGTTACTCACTGGCCCCGCGCACATTTTCCAAGTGCATGGAGACGGCACTTCAGCCGTTGCAAAAAAAAAAAAAAAAAAAAAAAGTTTAGTCTATGTTCCACTTGTGGGCTCTGGGTCGCAGGTGGCATTGACTACATCAGCTTCGCCCTAACCCAATAGCGTGGCTTAGAGGGGCCATATATAGAAGCCTATACGAAATAGAACGATAGTTACGTTATTGTAACTCCAGATTCTATGAGTATAGGCGTAGCCCTTTAAGATTCGGGCCACCTGCTCCTGTTACATTAGCTGAAGAAAAAGCTTATGTTGGGAGCAGAGCAACGGGTCCGCTCTGTTTATATACAGTATTTGCCAGAGGTGTGGACTCGAGTCATGTGACTTGGACTCGAGTCAGACTCGAGTCATGAATTTGATGACTTCAGACTCAACTCGACAAAATGTACAAAGACTTGCAACTCGACTTGGACTTTAACATCAATGACTCGTGACTTCACTTGGACTTGCACCTTTTGACTCGAGAAGACTTGCTACTTCCCATGAAAACTGGGAAAGAAAATGTTCACACGGCCGCGCCGCTCTCAGTTTATCTGCATCTGTGAAAAAAAAATGTGCACCACCTGTATGCATGCAGAGAGCACGCACGCTGCCTGCACGACATCCAATCACTGTAGTCCCACGTTGTTTTGATTCGACAGCATCTAAGCAGGCACATTACAAGTCAGCCAATAAAGCACAAGCAACAACGAGCCAGTTGGCAAAATGATACCGAAGATAGTTTCGTTTGGTTATAAAAATTACGAGGTAGTCGACAAAAAAAGAGTTGCAATTTGCAAAACATGCGGGTTACAAGATTACAGACGGAGCTGCCACAACGTCCAACTTTGTTCAACACCTGAAGTTGCACAAAGAAAGGTAAGTTTTGAATGAATGCTAAGCACCTTATCGGATGTATGTACCGTAACATACTAGCTGCTGCATATTTACTGTCTCAACGAGACAGTAAACGCACGACTCCCTTGCTGGTTCATGCTTACAAAAATAGGGATTTTTGAACCCTGATTATATGAGGTACATGAGTGTAGCACACTCAGATGGAAAACCTCGCCAACATCATGTCAACGTCCGTTTTAAAGTAACGTTACCATAACACAGTCACAGTAGATCCACCATTAGCCTTCCCTTTTCATATCAGGGGTTGTATTCGCTATAACTACCGCCTCGCTATACATTATCCCGCTTATTACATGGCTACCTACCAAATAAATACTTTGACACAAAATATTGATTTAAAAAGGAGTTTATTGATTTAAAAACGATTGTATTGCTTCCGCTAAACCGAACTGCGTCCATAGCAACGCTCTGTTTTTCATGGCAACGGTCTGTTATCAAGAAATAACAGACCGCATTCTACATTGGAATTCAACCAAGCCATAGCCTATAATAAAATAAAATAATAACGATTACAGTAGTAATGTTCAGAGATGCAATAGATTATTATAGTGCAGTTCTTAACTAATGGGAATATTGTTTAGCTTATTTTTGGTTTAATTTGGTTTACTTTAGTTATTTAATTTATTCAATTATTTTGTTTTGCTATACTTTTCATGCCAACTTGCCATGGCCCCCCTAGCACCCCCTCGCGGCACCCAGGGGTCCCCGTACCCACTTTGAAAACCACTGCTATAAAGCATATGACTTCAGTTTCTTGAGAGAAAGGGCTTTCTTATGACTTTTGAAGCAGTTAAAATATTCTTAATATTGCATACACTGAAACTGAAATGACTTGAAATGACTCGAAACTAAAATGGTAGGACTTTGGACTCGACTTGAGACTTGTTGGCTTTGACTTGTGACTCGACTCGGGACTTGCCTCATCTTTGACTCGACTTGACTCGGGACTCGAGGGCAAAGACTTGAGACTTACTTGTGACTTGCATAACAATGACTTTGTCCCACCTCTGGTATTTGCGGACGTAGTTGAAGCCCGAGCGGTACGCAAGGGCGGGAAAGAAAATCTTCACGACTGCGCATGCGCGAAGGGATAAACCCAATAGCGTGGCTTAGAGGGCTACGCCTATACTCATAGAATCTGGAGTTACAATAACGTAATTATCGTTATTCTTTGACTGATGACAGCTATGCAACAGGTTGGATCAGACAGAGTGAAGGAAAACCAATGGACTGGATTTCCTATCAGTGGGGAACAAGTGGCCTTTGTCAAAATGATGCTCTGAAGAACAAGTTCAGCTACAGCAGAGACACTTCTGCTCTAACAGTGACTCTAAAAGGACAGAATGTGCAGCCTGAGGACACAGCTGTGTATTACTGTGTACGTTACCCCACAGTGATACAAACCACCAACAGACCTGCACAAATACCCAGCAACCAGCAAGACTCAACCACACACACATGTTCTAAATGTGAACATTAATAAAGACAGCACTCTCTAATGAGTTAATAAAATGAATGTTTCTGGAATTCAATGAATGGTATTAATCGTGCTGTGAGGCCTAGAAAAGATGAGTAAATGTAACATCTGATAACTAAATACCTGTAAACAATATTACACAAAATCATATTCATAATTACAAACCATGCATGTTATAATGACAAAGCGATATGATAATAAAGCAATTTTCAGAAATGCTTTTAATTTTAGTGATCAGACTAAAACTGTAGTTTATTTATGTTATTGTAAATGCTCTCATTTGCTTCCTATTATGTTCATAGTGACTAATGACAAACAGAGCCTTGATAACAAGATTAATCATAATTTAATAAATATAATTAAACTTTGTATGTTAATGTGCCAGTCATTTGTCATTCGTGTATATTAGAATACATATATGGCTGTGGTGTTAAGATTGATAAACATTTTACACAGATTAAAACATGTCAGACAAATATTAAAACAGCTGACTTGGAGGGTTGACTCTTGCATATTCATTTCCCAGTTTTATTAAATATCTCCAGTCCAGATGTTTCCTCCCTGTGAGGAGGAGTTAATGCAAAACTCAAATATCTTCCACCTCTACTTATCTGAGTGCAGAGAGGAGGAAAGAGAACAGTGGACACACAGTTTAACATGATGGACTATAGGACAGGACTGCTGCTTTTAACTCTCTGCTGGGCAGGTGAAGATTTTCACTGATCTTGATTAAACATAGTGTTGTATTGTTTAACAACTAAATTCATGTGATGTTTTTTTATATCTTGACAGGTGTTGATGGTCAGACTCTGACAGAATCTGAACCAGCGGTTAAAAGACCTGGAGAATCTCACAGATTGACCTGTACAACATCTGGGTTCACATTTAGTAGCTACAGGATGCACTGGATCAGACAGACTCCTGGAAAAGGACTGGAGTGGATTGCGAGTATCTACAGTAGTAGCATCTACTACTCTCAGTCAGTTCAGGGCCGGTTTATCGTCTCCAGAGACGACAGCAGAGAGCAGCTGTATCTGCAGATGAACAGTCTGAAGACTGAAGATTCTGCTGTTTATTATTGTGCTCGAGACCCACAATGACTGGAGTTGGTTGAGCAGCTGTACAAAAATCCTACAGTATTCTTGCTGGGCTGATGAAGCCAAATAATGAAGATGATATATGAATGTAATATTTATATCATATATTTTATACATTATATTTTTAATATTACTACTTTTCTTTTATTTTCCCCCAAAATGTTACAGCATATCATTTTTAGATGATAGATTACCCTTTGTCTCTTCATTATATAACGTCCTGCTTTCCTGAGAAATATTATTACTCAACATTAAACACACAAAAACACAATAAAGATCACTTGTTGGTAAAAGTGCCAAAAACATCACAACGATCTGGTTACTTAAATTAAACTACTTCAACTCCTGCAGTAAGAAACATTTCTTGTCTTTCCTCATCCTCCCTGGGCTGATAAACTCTGCACTGTCTCACATGACTAATGTCCTCAGGTCAAGTCATTCAAAATGAGACAACACAGACATTTGAGTATGATTGTTGTATGACTGGCTTTTAAGAATTCTGAATGAAAACAAGTAAAAATCATGCTGCATGATATTTGATATATGATTTTATTTTTGACATAACCACACACATATGTAGGTAAAATATGTTGTTTATTACAGAAGAGTAACTTGTAAATGGATGAAATACAATAGTTTTCATCTTTGTTAAAGGATTTAGTTTTTTTGCGTTTTGTCACGTTTCAGTTCCTGAGCAGCTGTTTTCCTCTAAAAGGCTCCAAGTTTCTCTGTATGTCTGTTTCTTTAAACATCTGCAAACACTGAAACCATTACAAGTCTTTTATTAAAACCTGCAAAATATATTACTATCCACATGATTCTGGCTGCTGTCAATGTATTTATGTTTGCACCAGATACAGTCAGTAAGCAAATATATGAAAAAATAAATGCAGGTAGCAGCTACTACACAGCTTGGATCAGACAGCATGCAGGGAAAGGACTGGAGTGATTGTACATGGTGGTGTTGCATCCACCAAACTACAAAGATTCACTGAAGAACAAGTTCAGTATCGGCATTTTTCTTTCTTTTTTCTTTTGTGAGTGTGTGTGTGTGATTGTTCTTTTTGTTTTGTTTTGTTTTCTATTTATACTCCTGACGGTATCATGAGACAGGAAGCACTGGACTGCTATGGTTACTGTATATACTCTCATATAGCCTCTGTCTTTCTCTTATTACTTCATTTACTCAATGTAACAATGGCAGATGCTGTATACCCATCAGGTTTTTTCAATTTTTTGTAAAAGTTAAAAAGTTAAAATAAAATATATATATATATATATATATATATATATATATATATATAAAAAAAAGAACATGTTCAGTATTGAATTAAGACTCTCCCAGTGACTCATCAGAAGACCTGAACAAAAACCCCTCAGAGCCTGAATACTTGTAACATGAAGCCACCAGAGGAGGAGCCCTCAGACCACTAATGGTTTCAACACCAGCTCTCTGTTACACTAAAGGATGAAACAGTCTTTAGATTTTTTTAAATGGTGATTTACAATTAATCCTCAAAAAGTCAGTTTCTCTTTCATAACATCGTTATTTCTTTTTGTTAACAATCTAAAATGTGTTTCTCGGAGAACCAGTTTCCACAGTTCCACCACTACTCCTAGTCTTGTCAAGAGAACCATCTGGAAGGGCTTTGAAACTGAACTTGCCATTCAAAACTCTTTTCTTTATCCATTTCTGTTCAAGGGTTGTTTCTGCTAGCCACCCACAACATTACTGTGTATCGCTTCCTGGTTTCCCAAAACTAAAGAGCATCCCGAGGCCCAAATCCCAAAACGCACATGCATTAATCCTACATCAAAAACAACTAGTGGTGTTAAAAGCGTTTGCATTCATTTTGACAGCCCTAGTTTAAATACTTAGAGGTTTCAATCACTGATACATCATTGTCTGTACTCCCACAAGACAGACTGAATCAGACTTTTTGAAAGTGTTCAAAATTAATCTTATTTAAGTAATAATAAATAAATACAGCTGAATTTTCTTCAAATTTTGAATTTTGTGCCCTGAATTTTAGTTTAAAAATTGATGTTTGGTCTAATAACATTATTCATAAGCTTTATTCACATGAAAAAAAGAAATTTTGTCAAAAATAACTTTAGGAGACATGAGATGTTGTTTACCTATCTCAAGCCCACAAGGTGATTTACCTACTACTTAAACTGAAAGCATTTACATTATACATATTACATTATGCCATTATTTGTACATTGCATTGGAGAAAACTGAGAGTAAATAAACATATTCAAATGTTACAAAGTGACTTATTGTAAAAAAAAAAAAAAAAAAAAAAAAGGATTAGTAACATCAGGTTAAAAATGTGAAACAAAGTCAAAATGGTAAGAGATACGGTGAGATGATTTGTGAAAACACAAAATATAGTTAGGAGAGAGTCAAAAAAGGAGGAGTCAATGCAAAACTCAGATATCTTCACCTCTACTTATCTGACTGCAGAGAGGAGGACAGAGAACAGTGGACACACAGTTTAACATGATGGACTATAGGACAGGACTGCTGCTTTTAACTCTCTGCTGGCCAGGTGAAGATTTTCACTGATCTTGATTTGAAGTTTTCTTTAAAACATTACCAAAATAGAAAAGCAACTGATTATTTTCTTTATTTGACAGGTGTTGATGGTCAGACTCTGAGAGAATCTGAACCAGCGGTTAAAAGACCTGGAGAATCCCACAGATTGACCTGTACAACATCTGGATTGTCATTCAATAGCAGGTGGATGGCCTGGATCAGACAGGCTCCTGGAAAAGGACTGGAATTTGTAGCAACTATCGAATATGATAGTGCCAGAATCTACTACTCTCAGTCAGTTCAAGGCCGGTTTACCATCTCCAGAGACAACAGCAGAGAGCAGCTGTATCTGCAGATGAACAGTCTGAAGACTGAAGATTCTGCTGTTTATTATTGTGCTCGAGACCCACAGTAACTGGAGTTGGTTGAGCAGCTGTACAAAATCCTACAGTACTCATTAGTATGGCTATATCTTAAGAAATATTATATTTATTAATATGTTATGCTTAAATTTTCAGAGGTTATAGTCACTGTTATTTTAATGTATTGTTTTCCCACATGAAAAAAATAATTACACTTTACATATTATATCAACGTTTTCAAGCAATAACAACAATTTTGTTGACAATTTAGCTTTAATGCTTATCATCTAATAATACATTGTTTTTTTTTAGGTCAGTTTCATCATTACAGAAAAAACAACAACACACACTTATTATCAGAATCAGTCAACTGTGGGAATGAGTGTGGAGATGAAGAAGGTGAGCTCAGAGGGGGCCTGGTCATATAGAGGATTTGTGAGCAAAGAGAAAACATTTTAAATCACAAGCAGCTGTGTTCTCAAAGTCTCTTAAGGACTTCGGACGGTTAGTTGACTTTACTAGAAATTTGCGTTGAAACCCGTTGCCTTAAACCGTCTAAGTTTTTACACAAGGTGAAATTTAACAGGTCGAGTTGTATTAACACAGCGGTAAGTTGATGCAGTAGACAAATCAAGTTTACATTAGTAGTCATTACTAAAAATCATTAGTAAACATAAATTATGTTTTTCTGTCTAAAATAAGCATATTAAGTTAAAGCTTTAGTGCGTAACATTTTTATATTAATGAACGTCCGTTACATTCAAGCCATTGCCAAATGAGTTGATACAAAGCTAACATGCAGAGAAACATAACAAACATAAAACATTAGAATACTTCCGGCTTTTGAACTGGTTGTAGTTCCACTCTGGTTCAATATGAGGGCGCTCACGGGCGAGTGCAGAATGAATGGAGGTCTATGGAGCTATAACCCTCAAAATCCACTTTTCTCAGGATATCATTTTTTGTCTAGTAATTTGAATGTTGCATTCGAAAGGGGAGGCAAAGAAAATACACACATATTTAAGTTTATTTAAAAACATGTACAGTTTTTTTTCTTCACTCAATCCAAATAAAATGAATGGGCTTCAGTTTTGGTGACGTCTGCATGTATAACATTAACTTGTGTTAAATGGCTTACTGCAGTGGTTCTCAAACTTTTTCACATCAAGGACCCCTACACTGACACAAATTAGACCACTGACCCCCATTTGATAAGATTTTGTTCCCGGATGCCCCATCTGATCTTCTCTTTGATGTTTTACTACAGAAAGCGTTTAAATCCATGACCCAAATAGTTATACATTCTGTCATTGTGTATGAACTTCTTTCATTGTCTGTACTTGGATGAAAATATAGTAAAAAAAAATGAATCCCCTTTTTGCTGGGGACCCCCTTAAACACCCTCAAGGACCCCTGTGGGTCCCCAGAACCCACTTTTGAAAACACTCACCAGCCTAACAATACTTCAATGTTGTTCTCTCACTCGCGCCGAAAGCTCCATCAGAAAAAAACTCTTCTGTGATTGGCCATTGCTGCTTGTGGAATTGTGGGACTTTTTTTGAACAATGAGCAGTGAGACTTAAAAAGATCACAGTAGGTCATAATAATTACTCGCACACTGCTCGTAAAATGATATCTCTGGATCACACATTTATTTTTAGGGGCAAATGTGAGTGAAATACTCACACTGTAAAGCTCTGCCTGTATGTGTAATTTATATATTTTTCATGTATTGTATGCAGGATGTTTACAGTAAAATACCTTGTTTCCAGGCCTTCAGTGTTTCTTTTCGTCATTTTGTCTTAATTGTTCTGTTCTTAAAATAATCACACATAAAGCAGCAGGTAAAGTACATCTATGATGTTCCCTTTTAAACCTGTAGAGGGAGGTCTATGCAAACTCTTCCTTCCTTATAAACACACCAACAGCAACTGTAGAATCATTTGAGGCAGAACTACTGACAGTTTCATACATATCAGAAAGACTTTGATCAGACATCAGTTCATTACAGAGTTTGATAGAAAATATGATTGTCTGGGGTTTATTTTTTGTAGTTACTATTAATGGTGACGAAATATTTTTTATTACATTATCAGTTACAAAGTAAAGCAATTTTTTTAAAATGCTTAATATTTTCAAGCGTGATGGATGATGATCATTTCTTTCCTTACAGGAGTTTGGAGTGAGATCAAACTGGACCAGTCTCCCTCTGAGGTGAAAAGACCTGGAGAGACAGTGAAGATGTCATGTATCACTTCTGGTTATAGCATGACAAGCTACTATATTCACTGGATACGACAGAGACCAGGAGAAGCTCTGGAGTGGATTGGGAGGATCAACCCACATAGCAACACTCCGAGCTATGCCAGTTCTTTTCAGAGCCGCTTCAGTTTTACTCAAGATGTTCCCAGCAGCACTCAGTACCTCGAGGTCCAGAGCCTGACAGCAGCAGATTCTGCTGTTTACTTCTGTGCTCGAGAAGACACAGTGACTGAAGACAGTGGAGCAGCTGCACAAAAACCTCAACAGATATGTGTAGTGATCATAATAACATCTGGGTTTTCTAATCAGCAGCATATACATGTGTTTATATTTTAGACAAATTAAATATATTATATACACATTGTCTGCAAATATTTACTGTGTTTACACAATTTGTGTGTGGCTGACCAGCAAAATATAGTATTTTGGATAAAATTGTATTTTTGTTCTTCCCAAAACGTTATGGGCTTTTAGAATTTGTTTTATTTTTTAAAGTGAAACAAGCTGCAGAAGCTTTGGGTTGAGTTGGTAATATGGGTGTATTCAACATACTGCATAAAGAATAAAGAATCAAAAACAATTTACTCATTTGATGTAATCATTCATTATCCAATTGTTTCAATGCTGTGGCAACTTTAAATCAATGCTACCACTTCTCATGTTTTGAAGGAGCAAAGTCTTCAGCTTGTTGGGAAATAACACTTTAAAACTGCAACAAATAGTTACCAGTTTACTGGGCTTATCTCTTTAATATAATGCAATCCATTATGGCCCAAAAGGTTGGAGAAGATCCAACCTTTTTTATAATGACTGTTTATAATATAGTTTATAATGTTCTGGTCTACAGAAATGTACCTGAATAATTTGTACCTGTATTGTGCCTGTACAACAAAAGGTGCAATTCTGCTCTACCTTGTCAGCATTGCCCAATAAAAAAAAAACCTAGCTGTTAAGAGCTCTCAATCACCCCCTGTCAGTTGCTGATATATATTGACATGATTTCTGCTTCTCTGACAGGAAAATGGTTGGGATCTTAATATAAGGCATATTCAGTTTAATTGAAACATGTCAGACAAGCATTAATTGTTTTGATTTAGAGAAATAAAAAAATAAACATTCACTTTTCATTCATCCATCAACTATGCCCTCTTATTATTGAGAGTCATTGGCAGCTGGAACCAATCCCAGGTGACATTGGGGCGAGAGGCGGCATACATCATGGACAGGTCGCCAATCAATCACAGGGCTCATTCACATTACATTTTCACCAAACAAAACCTGAATGCCAAGCCTAATCTAGTGGTATCCTCCCTGTGAGGAGGAGTCAATGCAAAACTCAGATATCTTCCACCTCTACTTATCTGAGTGCAGAGAGGAGGACAGAGAACAGTGGACACACAGTTTAACATGATGGACTATAGGACAGGACTGCTGCTTTTAACTCTCTGCTGGACAGGTGAAGATTTTCACTGATCTTGATTTGACATTCCCATTTGTATTACTGACATATTTCACATGAAGATTTTCTCTGATCTTTGTACCAAGGTAATGCATGACATGCTTATAGTTTTTGGTTTGACAGGTGTTGATGGTCAGACTCTGACAGAATCTGAACCAGCGATTAAAAGGCCTGGAGAATCCCACAGATTGACCTGTACAACATCTGGATTCACATTCAGTGACTACAGCATGCACTGGATCAGACAGGCTCCTGGAAAAGGACTGGAGTGGGTTGCTTATATCAGATATGACAGTGCTTTAATCTACTACTCTCAGTCAGTCCAAGGCCGGTTTACCATCTCCAGAGACAACAGCAGACAGCAGCTGTATCTGCAGATGAACAGTCTGAAGACTGAAGATTCTGCTGTTTATTATTGTGCTCGAGACCCACAGTGACTGGAGTTGGTTGAGCAGCTGTACAAAATCCTACAGTACTCATTCTTTCAGGCTGGTAGTGCACAAGTTTGAAATATTTTTCATGAAATGTATATATTTAAACATTTTATATTACATTGTTGTTGCTTTCAGGTTGTTAAGTTGTTTTATATTCTGTAATTTTATTTTCATATATGTTTTCATTATAAATTAATAATCCTCCCTGCATTATACACAAACTTGAAAACACATTCAAAACACAATAAAGATCACTCATTGATACAAGGTCCAAAGACAGCCCAACAATCTGGTTGCTGAAATTAAACTTCTACAAATACTTTACATTTCTACAAAGTAAGACACAATACTGTCTGTAAATGATATGATGTGGAATCTATGAGAATGAAAAATAATGTTACTGTTTCTTTTATAAATTTACTAGAGGACAGTCAGTGTCTAGTTTCTCTCTCCTCTGTTACTAAAAGGAGAAACTCAGATCT
>NC_050193.1:13041074-13178574 GCF_008315115.2 Sander lucioperca | reverse complement strand
GAGCGTTGGACCACAGTGACAGCTCCAACCAAGACCTAATCCAAGGGAATATTCTGGGCGGGAAAAGTAACATAAGGACTCCGGGGAGTAAACTCCCCAGAGCTAGGTTAGTAACAAGCATCTCTGGGGCAAGGATGCATACAAATGGAAACAAATGGAAAGAGAGAGGAGAGAGCAGCTCAGAGTGTCACAGGAAGGAAGGAACCCCCGTAGTCTAGAACTATAACAGCATAACTAAGAGAGGCAGGTTAAGTAGAGGAGCCTGGTCGGGCTAGAACTCTCCCCAACCGGATCGGGCTGTACTGGCCTCCCTCCCTCTACTCTATTCGCTCCCTAACTATAAGCTTTATCAAAGAGGAGTGTTTTCAGTTTATTCTTAAATATGGTGAAGGTGTCTGCCCCCCGGACCCAGACTGGGAGCTGGTTCCACAGGAGAGGAGCTTGATAGCTGAAGGCTCTGGCTCCCATCCTACTTTTAGAGACTCTAGGAACCACGAGAAGCTCTGAATTCTGGGAGCGTAGTGCTCTAGTGGGACATTAAGGTACTAAGAGCTCTTCTAGATATGTAGGTGCTTGACCGTTTAGAGCTTTGTAGGTCAGGAGAAGGATTTTAAATTCAAACCTGGATTTTACAGGAAACCAATACAGAGAAGCTAATACAGGAGAAATATGATCTCTTTTCTTAGTTCTTGTCAGAACACGTGCTGCAGCATTCTGGATCAGCTGGAGAATCCTAAGGGACTTATTTGAGCATCCTGATAGTAAGGAATTACAGTAGTCCAGCCTAGAAGTAATGAATGCATGGACTAGTTTTTCAGCATCGTTTTGCGACAGGATATTCCTAATTTTGGCAATGTTACGAAGATGAAAAAAGGCTGTTCTTGAGGTTTGTTTTAGATGGGCGTTGAAGGATAAATCCTGATCAAAAATAACTCCTAGATTTCTAACAGTAGTGCTGGAGGCCAGGGCAAAGCCATCCAGAGTAGCTATATCTTTAGATAATGAGGTTCGGAGGTGTTTGGAGCCCAACACAATCACTTCCGTTTTGTTTGAGTTTAACATCAGAAAATTGTAGGTCATCCAAGTTTTTGTATCTTTAATGCACACTTGAAGTTTAGCTAACTGACTGGTTTCGTCTGGCTTGATTGACAAGTATAATTGGGTGTCATCTGCATAGCAGTGAAAGTTAATTGAATGTTTCCTAATAATATTGCCTAGAGGAAGCATATATAAGGAGAATAGAATTGGTCTAAGCACTGAGCCTTGAGGAACGCCATGGCTAACTTTAGCGTACTTAGAGGATTTATCGTTGATATTAACAAATTGAGATTGATCAGAGAAATAGGACTTAAACCAGCTTAGTGCGATTCCTTTAATGCCGACTAAATGTTCCAGTCTCTGTAAAAGGATGGTATGGTCAATAGTGTCGAATGCAGCACTAAGATCTAATAAGACAAGTATGGAGACAAGTCCTTTGTCAGCAGCAATTAGAAGGTTGTTAGTAATTTTCACCAGTGCCGTCTCTGTGTTATGATGCTTTCTAAATCCTGACTGAAAGTCCTCAAATAGACTATTCCTATGTAAAAAGTCACATAACTGATTAGCAACTACTTTCTCAAGGATCTTGGAGAGAAAGGGAAGGTTAGATATAGGTCTATAGTTGGCTAAGACCTCAGGATTTTTCAAAAGAGGTTTTATCACAGCTACTTTGGGCAGAACAGACTCTGGCTGAGTAACGTCTGACCTCTGCTGCACAAATCTTAAACAGGTTCAACTCAGATTAATGAGTAGGCTGGTGCTTAGAGCTGTAACAATTCCATATTTTGCTGCACGATTAATTGTCTCAGAGATAATTGCGATTAACAATATACAATATAACAATATACATAGCTACTGCTACTAAGACAAGTTGAAACTTGCAACTAGGCCTACTCACGGCTGGAAAGGCGCCATATACTGACGGAAGTCTAATTCCCGCACCGGGTCCAATTCCTGGACCCGTGTCGGTAAGTCTCGCTGCTGGATATTCTTTCATTTTATGGGGCGCATCTGCAGAGCTACATCAACGTTGTGGGCTCCCTGTCAGAGCCCCCGCGTGTAAGTGCCCTTGCCCTCCCTGCTATTGGCTGCTATTCTCGTTAGCCTACCTGGTGGCTAATTTAGGACAGTGCTTTTTTAGCCCTTGTACTGGCCTTCTGTTTATTTCTGCTCCCCAGCAACCCTTCAACCACAGACAATGGCTTCACCCACCTCTCCATCGGACTGTCCCAGCTGCGCCTGCCATGCTGACACGATTGCAGAGTTGGAAGGAAGAATCATCACCTTGTACCAGATTCAGGAGGCTGAAAAATTCATGGACACCATCACTTTCGCCCCAGTCTCTTCAACTTCAACATCTTCCAGGGGGTCTGATGCTGCTGCTCCATCTCCTACCGCGGTTTCTGAACCTCCTCCTGCAATCATCCCAGAGGATTCCTGGGTGTGGCTTGGGGCTAAGCCAAAAGCCCTGGTCAGCTCAACTCCTTCTCAGATGCCTTGGTCCTGCGTTGGCACTAGTGGGAGTAGAGTAAGGGCTCCCCCCAATTCTCCTCCCCATTTCAACATTCAGTTGGAAAATAAGTTCGATATTTTTAATCAGAATGAATTCCCTTCCTTGGTTAGGGATTCCTCATCCCTGCCGTCCTTAACGTCCCGCGGGCCACTTAGCTCCGAGTCTCTTGTCCCTCCTCCGGTTATACCGGAGCGCTCCTCCCATCCCAGGACCCGCCGCTCCACAATTCATTTTACACCGGCACCGAGCGGGGCTTCTGTCCCTCTCACTGTTCATCGCCCTCCTGCAAAAATATCACCACCTATTAAGCGTCCCTCGTCGTTTGTTCCCCTACCATCAATGCTCATTATTGGGGACTCAATCATAAGGAATGTAAAAAGTAAATCCTCGGCAACATTTTGCTTCCCAGGCGCTAGAGTTTCTGATATTAGGGAAAAAATCCCCCTCATCCTGACCGATCATCCTCTCACTCGTGACATAATTCTTCACGTTGGTTGTAATGACATCTCCAGTCAGCCGTCTGAAAAAATGAAGCGTGATTTCTGCGAGCTCCTAGATGCTCTGGCCAACGATGGTAAACGGTTCTTTATCTCCGGTCCTCTGCCTCCGCTCCACGGCATGGAACGTTTTAGCCGCTCTCTCAGCATCAACACCTGGCTTCAAGCAGCTTGTAGAGCTCGAAACTTAGCTTTCATTGACAATTTTAACCTATTCTGGAAACGCCCAGCTTTCTTTCGTGGTGATGGCATACACCCAAATGGCCTGGGCGCGCGTATTTTATCAGACAATCTGTTCTACATTGTTAGGAATTCATATCCAGTCTGACTGTATACCGGGTGTGCTCACACTAACCCGGTCACTTCCGGTCTCTACCTGTCCACACCTTCCCCTACAAGTCTCTCTACATCCCCCTTGCGGTTGAAATTAGTTACTTCCCCCACTTTTTCTCAAGGCCTTGGAAACAGTGTTAACCCCCCGTATTGCCAGTCACTGACAATAACACAGCCTCCTCTCTATTCTCCTATCCAGACTATTTTAACTGTGAGGTCCTCACTCCCTGGGAGGCGTACCAGCAGATCAGTGTCCAGGTATCTGTGCCCACTGGCCCGGGCTTCTGCTGTGCCTAGCAGCGGGTTAGTGCCTCTCAGGATGGTGCTGATAAATGCTCGTTCCATCACCAACAAGTCTTTTATCCTGATTGATTTATTTACTGAAAAATGTCTTGATTTTTTATTCCTAACCGAGACTTGGCAGAAAAGCATGGAATTCGGAACTCTAATTGAACTTTGTCACCCAGATTGTCGTTTTATCAGCACTCCAAGGACCTCGGGCCGGAGTGAAGGGCTCGCGGTGGTGTACAAAAGACACTTTCAAAGTCGAACAGTAACCGTTGGGGTGTTTTCCACATTCGAACTACAGTTGACCAAAGTCGGTAGTTCAAATCCTTTTTATTGTGTTTTAATTTACCGGCCCCCTGATTCAAACAGTTCTTTTATTTCTGAATTCAGTGATCTTTTGTCCTCTACTATTGGTTTGGAAAAAGTGGTTATGATTGGTGATTTTAATATTCATGTCGATGACAGTTCCTGCACCTTTGCCGCAGATTTTCTTAATGTCACTAAATCTTTTAATTTTATCCAACATGTGTCTGGTCCCACGCATGTTGGGGGTCATACTTTGGACCTTGTTTTTACACTTGGTCTTAATCTTGACTCTATCTGCACTGAGGAGCTGCATGTCACTGACCATGAATGCATTTTATTCAGCCTGTCTTTTAATTTGGATTTACAGCCCAGTAAACGCCTAAGCAGTTCTCGCATATTAAACCGCCTTTCAGCGGAAAGGTTTTCTGCTGCATTTGACCAAAGTGCAGTGTTGTCTTATAATACTGACATTAATGGTCTTGTTCACTCATTCAACACGTATTGCTCATCACTTTTAGATAACGTGGCTCCAAGTAAAGAGCGACTTGTCCCTGCTGTTAATTCATCCCCATGGTTAAATGACTCCACTCGCTCTTTTCGACGTTTATGTCGGAGGGCTGAACGACAGTGGAAAACCACCAAGCTTCAGGTGCATCGGATCCATCACAAAGAACTATTATTTGAATACAATAACATGGTTAAGGAGGCAAGGACATCCTACTTTACTAACCTTATTGCTTCTAGCAAGCGTAATCCCAAAATCCTTTTTGACACCGTTAACAATCTTGTAAATCCCTCTCCTCCTGAAGTGCCAGTCTTTTCGAATAATGACTGCAGTGACTTTCTATTGTTCTTTGAAAATAAGATCAGAGATGTCAAGAATAGCATCATCTCCACTGCTACGGTATGTTCTTTTCAGTTCACTCGGCCATTAACTTTAAACTGTTTTGCTCCAATTTCTCTGCTAGAACTCACTGACTTGGTGAACAGTATGAAGCCTTCCTCGATCCCGGTAGATGTTATACCTACTTCCCTTCTTAAAAATGTCCTGGGGTCTGTAAGTACTTGTTTACTTTCCATAATCAGCTGCTCTCTGCAAACCGGCTGTGTCCCATTGTATTTTAAACATGCAGTGGTTCAGCCACTTTTAAAGAAAACAAATCTGGATCCCTCAATTCCCGCAAACTATAGACCAATCTCCAAGATGCCTTTTATTTCGAAAATTTTAGAGAAAGCTGTAGCTAAACAGCTCTCTGCTGTTTTAGCCACTCACAACGTACTAGACACATTTCAACCGGGCTTCCGTCAGAAACACTCTACAGAAACCGCTCTTCTCAGAGTATCCAATGATCTAATGATGTCTTCTGATGTGGGTAAATGTTCTGTTCTGGTACTGTTGGACCTAAGCGCAGCATTCGATACTGTGGATCACACCATTTTGCTTGACAGACTTAAGCACTGGGTTGGGATCTCTGGGAGCGCCCTGGACTGGTTCACCTCCTATCTCTCAGATAGAACCTATTCAGTGTCACTGGGCCCCTATTCCTCTGAAAATGCGGCTCTTTCCTGTGGGGTGCCGCAGGGCTCTGTGTTAGGTCCAATTTTATTTACATTGTATATGCTTCCCCTAGGTCACATAATTAGGCAATTTGGAGATATACGTTATCATTTCTACGCTGATGACATCCAGCTGTATGTCTCTTTTAAATCGGAGGAAACTAACAAAGTGTCAGCCCTGCTCAATTGCTTGTCCTCCATTAAGGATTGGTTGGCAAACAATTTCTTGCAGCTTAATGAAGAAAAGACAGAAGTCCTTATTGTTGCTCCGGATACTACAGCCTCCAAAGTTGTTAATCTTTTGGGGTCCCTTTCTTCAGTGGTACAGTCCAATCTTAGAAACCTTGGTGTCATATTTGATCAGAAAAGTTTCTTGAACAACATATCAGGACACTGACCCGTACATGTTTCTTTCAACTGACAAACATTGC
This sequence comes from Sander lucioperca, assembly GCF_008315115.2. Lineage (NCBI taxonomy): Eukaryota > Metazoa > Chordata > Actinopteri > Perciformes > Percidae > Sander > Sander lucioperca. The sequence continues at coordinate 13,172,611 of NC_050193.1, read as the reverse complement.
TAAACTTAGGACCGTGGTTTCACAAAGTGAACTTGAGATGATCATTCATGGTTTTGTTTCATCACGGCTTGATTAGTGCAACTCCATTTTCACTTGTCTTAGCAAGTCATCCCAGGAACGTCTGCAACTAGTGCAGAATTCTGCGGCTAGGCTGTTGACCAGGTCCACCAGAATGTCACACATCACCCCTGTGTTATCCATGTTACATTGGCTTCCAATAAAGTTTAGGATACAATTTAAGGTTCTAGTTATTACATATAAAGCATTGCATGGACAGGCGCCTGTTTACATCTCTGACCTGCTCCATCCGTACATCACTAACAGGTCTCTCAGATCTTCCAACCAGGGACTACTGGTTGTCCCACACACTCGTTTAAAGACTAAGGGCGATCGTTCCTTTGAAGTGGTAGCTCCGACCTTGTGGAACGCCCTTCCTGTTAACTTATGTTCTGCAGTCTCGGTTGACGCTTTTAGAAAACAACTGAAAACATACTTGTTTCAACTGGCTTTTGTCTAATGTTTGTAATTTTGGGTTTTATTCTTTTAATCCTCATTGGAATTGCTTTTGTTATTGCTTGATTTTCTCTGTTTTGGATTCTATTGTATTTTAATCAAATGTTTTTTGTGTGAAGCACTTTGTGACTCTGTCTGTGAAAGGTGCTATATTAAATAAATTACTTACTTACTTTAAATGATGAGGTACATAACCTGTTACTAAAGACATATTGATCATATCTAGTAATGAATTGTTAACCACGGGTAACGCTTCTTTAAATAGCCTCGATGGGATGGGGTCTAAGAGACAGGTAGATGACTTTGCTGAAGAGACCTTTAGCATTAATTGTTGAAGGTCTATAGGAAAAACCAGTCTAAGTATGTGTCAGGTCCTGTCGTTCTTTCTAGCACTCCTGCATTCAAAGGTGAACCGTTAGAAGTTGAGGGCAAAAGGTGATGAATTCCATCCCTAATTGTTATAATTTTATCATTAAAGAAACTCATGAAGTCGTCACTACTAAGAGCTAGGGGAATAGATGGCTCAGTAGAGCTGTGGCTATCTGTCAGCCTGGATACAGTGCTGAAAAGAAACCTTGGGTTGTTCTTATTTTCTTCTATTAGTGTTGAGTAATAGTCTGATCTGGCATTTCTGAGCGCCCTCCTATAATTTTTCAGACTGTCTTGCCAATCTAAACGAGATTCTTCCAATTTGGTGGAACGCCATTTACTTTCAAGTTTTCATGAGATTTGTTTTAATTTGCGAGTTTGGGAATTATACCAAGGTGCTAGTTTCCTTTGCTTCATCATCTTCTTTTTGAGAGGAGCAACAGAGTCTAAAGTAGTCCGTAAGCAGGCCGTAGCACCGTCTACAAAATTATCAATTTGGGAGGGACTAAAGTTAACATAAAGGTCCTCTGTTATATTAAAGCACTACATTGAGTTAAATGCTGTTGGAATATCTTCCTTAAATTTAGCTATAGCACTGTCAGATAGGCATCTAGTGTAGAAGCTTTTATTTAATTTCGTATAGTCGGGTAGTAGGAATTCGAAAGGTATTAAAAAATGGTCTGATAATAAAGAATTCTGTGGAAACACTATTAAATCTTCAATTTTGATGCCATATGACAGCACAAGGTCGAGGGTGTGGTTAAAACAGTGCGTGGCCTTATGCACACTCTGACTGAAACCAATTGAATCTAGTAATGAGTTGAAGGCAGTACTAAGGCTATTGCTGTCAACATCCATATGGCTATTAAAATCACCTACAATAATTATTTTATCTGATTTTAGGACTACACATGACAAAAACTCTGAGAATTCAGATAAAAATTCAGAATAAGGGCCTGGCGCTCGGTAAACAACAACAACAAATATAATTGGTTGTAATGTTTTCCATATCGGATGTTGAAGATTAAGAAGAAGACTTTCAAACGAGTTACAATTTAGTTTAGGTTTAGGATTAATTAACAGTCTTGAGTCAAATATGGCTGCAACATCCCCTCCTCAGCCTGAGTCTCTAGGAATTTGAGTATTATTATGACCCGGAGGAGTGGCTTCATTTAGACTAACATATTCTTCATGGCCCAGCCATGTTTCGGTTAAGACAGAATAGATCAATTTGATTATCTGATATCAAATCGTTTACCAATATTGCTTTAGAAGACAGAGAACTAATATTTAATAGTCCACATTTGATTCTCCTATTCTGTTCTATCGTTGCAGTGGTTGTTTTAATTCCAATTACGTTGTTAAGTATAGCACCTCATTGGTTTACGTTTGATTTTACCGATCTCAGTCGGGGGACAGACACCGTAGTTATGGGATTATGAATGGGTGGCTGCTCCAAAGGAAGCACAGAGGAGTGTGTAGCGCTGTACCTCTCATTACTGATATTATTGATTCTTACTGGAATGATATAGCTGGTCTGTGGGTTAGCAGAGTTATTTGTAAAGGAGTGAGAGCTTATGGGAGAGTGTGACTGGGAAGTGCGCTTGTGCGTGTGTTTACAGGGTGCAAACAGTCAATCAAAGGTCTGGGTCTGCAGGGCGTGCCGCAAATTATTGCAAATTATAAACACACAACTTGTACCAGAAAACTGGGATGGTTTGATATATTTCTGAAACACTCAGATCAGAGCACTGACCGACGAGTGCTTCTCCCAGAATGGAAAATACCATTATCTGGAGTTTGTTGCACTTTGAGCAGCTGCACAAAAACTTCCACAGACAACAAACAGCAATGTGATCTTATTGTAATGACATCTGAGTTTTCTCACCACCTGAAAAGCACTTTGATATATCCACATAAAATATCTATATATTTTAAACTCACAAGTACATATTTATTTTTTATAATTATGTTCCATCCTCTACAGTAACAGACATAATTCTTTCAATTGTCAAACCATTATCTAAATTGCCAAAGTCTTATTCATAAATACTAACCATGAATGGTATAATAGTTTTTCACAGTGAGATCAATACAAAGCAGTTGTCGTAAATGATACTAGATGTTGGTGATCAGAATGAAACCGATTATTTATATTATTGTGAATGCTCTCATGTGCTGCCCATTCTGCTCACAGAGACCAATGAGAAACAGAGCCTTGATACCAAAATTAAACATAATTTAACAAATTTAAATAAACCTTGAAAAAAGATGTAATTTGTGTATTATTAGAATACATGTGGCTGTAGTGTTAATACTGATAAATATGTTACACAAATTAAGACTCTTGCACATTAATTTCCCAGTTTCATTCAATATCTCCAGTCCAGATGTTTCCTCCCTGTGAGGAGGAGTCGATGCAAAAGTCAGATATCTTCCACCTCTACTTATCTGAGTGCAGAGAGGAGGACAGAGAACAGTGGACACACAGATTAACATGATGGACTATAGGACAGGACTGCTGCTTTTAACTCTCTGCTGGGCAGGTGAAGATGTTCACGGATCTTAATTTAACATAGCTTTTATTTGTGTCATCAGCTTATTTCATTTGATGTTTTTTATCCTCTTGACAGGTGTTGATGGTCAGACTCTGACAGAATCTGAACCAGCGATTAAAAGACCTGGAGAATCCCACAGATTGACCTGTACAACATCTGGATTGTCATTCAGTAGCTACAATATGGCCTGGATCAGACAGGCTCCTGGAAAAGGACTGGAGTGGGTTGCTACTGATGCTGGTGGTAGTAGCAAATACTACTCTCAGTCAGTTCAAGACCGGTTTACCATCTCCAGAGACAACAGCAGAGAGCAGCTGTATCTGCAGATGAACAGTCTAAAGACTGAAGATTCTGCTGTTTATTATTGTGCTCGACACCCACAGTGACTGGAGTTGGTTGAGCAGCTGTACAAAATCCTACAGTACTCATTCTTTCAGGCTGGTAGTGCACAAGTTTGAAATATCTTTCCTAAAATGTATATTTTTAAACATTTTATATTACATTTTTGTTGTTTTCAGGTTGTTAAGTTGTTTTATATTCTGTAATTTTATTTTCATATATGTTTTAATTATACATTAATAATCCTCCCTGCATTATATACAAACTTGAAAACACGTTAAAAACACAATAAAGATCACTCATTAATACAAGGTCCAAAGACAGCCCAACAATCTGGTTGCTGAAATTAAACTTCTACAAATAATTTACATTTCTACAAAGTAAGACACAATTATGTCTGTAAAACACATGATGTGGAATCTATGAGAATGAAAAATAATGTTACTGTTTCTTTCATAAAATCACTAGAGGACAGTCAGTGTCTAGTTTCTCTCTCCTCTGTTACTAAAAGGAGAAACTCAGATCTGCTGTTCTCATTGATCTTAACTGACTGATACTCAAACTCTAAAATTATTCATATTGCTCTCTAATAAAATCAATAGTTAAATAAGAATATCTCACTTTTTACATCACATACTGTAGTTTCATTAAAATTATTTCTAAGAGAAAACAGCTGAAAGTGGAGATGAGTGATGACAGCATTTAACCTTATTGTTTAGAGTGAATTTACTTGTATCGTGTATGGAGATAACTATTTTATATACAAAAGATTATTAATGTTTGAAGATAGAATAATAATATAGTCATTAAGGAATTATAGTTGACTTGTCTTTATTTTGCTGCCTTTAATTGCCACCAGCTTGAGATGCCGAGATTTAATTCATCAGTATTTTGCAAGCATCACATTGCCACCGGCCTGAAATGCCAAGATTTGACTCGTCTTTATTTTGCAGGCATTAAATTGCCACCGGCCTGAGATGCCGAGATAATTTGTCTTTATTTTGCAGGCATTAAATTGCCACCGGCCTGAGATCCCTTGATTGTACTTGTCTTTGTTTTGCAGGCTTTAACTTGCGACCGGCCTGAATTGCCGAGATTTAACTTGCAGGCTTTCATTGCCACCGGCCTTTCTAAACGCAGAGGCACAGCTTCTTTTCGTTGCCGCGCATACGCACTCATCTGCTTTTGAATCTAAGGTTAACAATTTCATGCTTGGGCTCATACTAGCTCCCTCACACTTTAACTTTTACTCCTGGGAGTTTTCCCTGTTAAGATTTTGGTTTAGCTATCATTTAACGCTAGTTCTCATCAAGGCTACGTTCACCTTAGCATTATCGGGTCATTCATTCAGATAGAGGATGCTGAAATGCGGCAAATCAAGGTAGCCTATCTCATGTAGGCCTACGTCCTGTCAATACGGTTGTGGGTCATCCTCTGCCTGCTCCTCTTACTCGCCCAACGTCCTCACAAATCATAGATTTCTTACGCTTAATTTCTCATAAGCATGCATGTCACTGTTTGTATCATCACATCTACGGCGTTGATCTCGCTATATCGCATTCTATGCCAATTCAATACCGGCCGCTGCGCTGAAGAATTTAATACCTGCGCTGCGCCAAAGACATTGATACCGGCTACTGCGCCAAAGAAAATAATAACAGCAAATCAATACATGCCGCTGCGTCGAAGTCATTGCTACCGGCCACTGCGCCGAAGACAATAATACTGGCCGCTGCGCCGAAGAAATTATTACAGCCGCTGCGCAGTAGAAATTATTACAGCTGCTGCGCAGTAGAAATCAATACTGCCACTGCTTAGAATAAATCAATACTAGCCGCTGCGCCGAAGACATTACTACTGCCCGCTGCACCTGGGTAGTAATGCCGGCCTTCTTGCCAATGACTATACATTGGCCGCTGCGCGGATGAAATAATACCGGCCGCTGGGCCGATGACATTGATACCGGCCGCTTTGCCGAAGCCATGATTACTGGGTGCTGCAATGATGCCTACCGGCGCTGTGATAAGGATAAGGATATATATATAATATATTATATTCCTATAATATAAAGGAAAACAAGTTCCTTTACCACAGACACACGTCTACTAGCTCGGTGACATTAACAGGAGTGAATCTGCAGCCTGAGGACACAGCTGTGTATTACAGTGATGCAAACCACCAACAGACCTGCACAAATACCCAGCAACCAGCATGTGACTCAAACACAAATTTACATGAGATTGCTTTGGATAAATGTAATGTAATCATTAATTCTTGCCATACAAATGGCCTTTATTTATATTTCTTGGTTAAATGATAGAACACTACAAAACAAAAAAGTGCTCTTGTCTCTAAATGTGATATTGTATGTAGAAGGACAAGTGACTGTAATTGAAAAATGAACAAATAATAAATTATACAAACTATAACAGAGTGCTGGTTTAGGAGCCACTCCCTCCCCATTATGTCCTGATGCAAATCTTCAGTGTGTGCAGTGTACTTCTGTCCTGCTGACTGCTTTTGTACTTTGTGTGGAGCATCAGATGTCACATCTCCAGCCTCAGGATGATGAACACACTCACTCTTCTGCTGGTTGCTCTCTCTCTGCCCTGTGAGTTCTCTTGCTTCTTGCTGTTTTATCGATACATCATGCTGTTGCTGTTATCTCTGGTGACCTGGAGCATGGTGTATCTGAGACTGTCCAACTTAAAGCCAGAGGACTCTGCTGTGTATTATTGTGCCAGAGAAACACACTGGTTAAAGGAAGCAGAAAGGCTTTACAAAAACCTCATACAAATTATTTTCACAAATACCTCCAGGTGGCAGTAGAAGATAAGACATCAGATTACACAAAGGAGAATATGACAGTGTCTCTAATCAAACACACAAATACATGACCACAATGGAAGCAACAGCTGATGTCGTGGTTTGTGACTTCCTGTTTTGTGACGGTTAATAATGTTCATGCTTTTGATTTTGAACAGCAGGTGTTGAGAATATATTTAGACATTTATGCATGATATCTCCAGTATATGGATGGCCCACCAAATGCTACTGAGCAGAATAAATAAATACATCTAAGTGGAACTGAATAACTTGAAAATTATCTTCATCATTAAAAAAATCATAAATTAACAATATAATGAAAGATATATAAATCATATTTTTCCAGAGATGTGTTGAGTTTCTGTTTGAGGAGGAGGAGTCAATGCAAATCTCTGACCTCTTCCATCTCTACATATGTGTTGCAGAGTGAAGGACAGACACTAAATCACTGACATACACACTGTAGACTGGACAGAGACAACTGGCTTTAACAATGATCAGACCTGATTATTTGGTTGTTTTTCTCATCCTGTCATTTAACTGGGCAGGTAAGAACAATAGATGTTTTTCTGATAAACCTCATTCACAGAGTAACATCATCAACACACTCAGAGAAGAAGTCTCAATAAAACTGTTTCATTCAGACAGGTTTTATTGTAGCTCCCCCAGATGTAGTTGAAGCAGACATTAAATATTCTGTTGATCTGAGTGTAAATGTAAATATGTTTGTTTTACATGGCTGACTTGTATTAGAAGTTTTGTGAAGAATTAATAAAAATAAATTTCAATTTGTGTTAACTTTGCCATGATAATAATTACATTGTCTTTCAGAATCAGAATCAGAATACTTTATTGATCCACTCAGGGAAATTATTTAGTTGCAGTGTCAAAATACATGTTCATAATTCCAAGCATTGACAACTTTTGACAGGACAGTCCATCCTTCTTTTATAGCCTGTCAGTGTCCTTCTCTATGCAAAGTGAACTTCCTCACAGTCTGCTATAAAGACTTGATATCATGCTGTCAGTTGCAGCAGAAGAAGAGAAGCTCCCATCAGATCACCTTCAATAGCAACCATGTTCTCTGTAGCTCTGCTGCTGCTGCTGGCTGCTGGATCCTGTGAGTCTCACTGAGGCAGAGACACTGACAGTATGATCACAGCACACTGTTCACTGTTATTACACGGATTCAATACTCAACATGTTTTCCTCCACAGGTGTGAAGTGTGAACAGTTGACCCAGCCAGCCTCTGTGACTGTGCAGCCAGGTCAACGTCTGACCATCACCTGTCAGGTCTCTTATTCTCTTGGTAGCTACGGTACAGCTTGGATCAGACAGCCTGCAGGGAAAGGACTGGAGTGGATTGGATATGGCTGTGCTGGATGCACCACATACTACAAAGATTCACTGAAGAACAAGTTCAGTATCAGCTTTGACTCTTCCAGCAACACAGTGACTCTAAATGGACAGAATGTGCAGCCTGAAGACACTGCTGTGTATTACTGTGCCAGAGAGCCACAGTAACACAAACCATCAGTAGACCTGAACAAAAACCCCTCAGAGCCTGAACACTTGTAACATGAAGCCACCAGAGGAGGAGCCCTCAGACCACTAATGGTTTCAACACCAGCTCACTGTTACAGTAAGGAGAGAAACAGACATATTTAGCAATAAAAAAGTTAAGGAGATACAACAAAGTGTATTGTAATATACAAACATTAGAATATATAGATATTTTCCAAAAAGTGTCTTCTCTGTCTGACTCACAATATTCATGTGAATTCATGTTGTGAATTATTTGACCTCACAAGTGTATTTAAAAACAAATTTCATCTCACAAGAAATGAAACATAAGTAATGGGATTTTTGAATTTCATTGTTGAATTGAATGAAAAATATGTATATTCATAGCATCTTTGTACTGAGGGGTTAAACTTTTTTTTTTTTTTTACAAAAACAAGACTTTTAAACACTGTGAGAAAATCAACAGTATGCGACTGTAATCAATATTGGTTAAGGTGTTATTTGGTGTTGTTTTAATTAAAATGTAATTAAAAATACTCTCTTTACGTTGTAAAACTGAATAAACTGCACAAGATCAACGGACCACATCACAGGCTCTGTCCCATGTCTTTGGAACTCTCTTCCACCTCACATCCGTCAACTGGACTCTCTTTAACTGAAATCACTGTTCTTTTATTTATGGTTTTATTAATGTTTTGTAAGGTGTACTTGGGTGTCTTAAAAGGCACCAACAAATAAAATGTATTATAATTATTAAACTATTGCCAAAATCTTCACATTATCCATAATGTGCTTAATAATGAAGTATAACCTACTCAAATAATGTGTTTGTCAGCCTATTGCACACATACTGAAACATGGAAGAGGGACTCTGAGAAAGGACTCATGCACAGTAAACATTTGTTCTCCAGTTTCACAAAGTTAATCACTACAGGGGTAGTGTAAAAGTGTCAAAGTCTTCACGTGATGCAGACTGTGCTCAATAAGTATATAATGTGTTTGTCAGCCTATTGCACAAAGTATACTGAAGGAATGTCTCACGTACAGTAAACATTCATTTTCCAGTTTCACCAAACAGTAACTGAGATCAAAGTCAGATCCAGATCCAGTTCCAATCCCACAGATTGACCTGTACAACATCTGGATTAACAATCAGCGGCTACCGGATGGCCTGGGTCAGACAGGCTCCTGGAAAAGGACTGGAGTGGGTTGCTACTATTGATGTTACTAGCATCTACTACTCTCAGGCAGTTCAGGGCCAGTTAACCATCTTCAGAGACAACAGCAGAGAGCAGCTGTATCTGCAGATGAACAGTCTGAAGACTGAAGATTCTGCTGTTTATTATTGTGCTCGACACCCACAGTGACTGGAGTTGGTTGAGCAGCTGTACAAAAATCCTACAGTACTCTTTCTTACCACAATTACCTCACAAACAGTTACACCAAACACTTTATATAACAATATACAGCATTTATGTATTCAAATGGTTTTGCCAATTCTATAAACTGAGAATATTTTACTTCTTTCAGTTAGCAGTTTGGAGTTGGGGTTAAAATAACTATACACTGAGTACGTATTGATAAAAAGTAAATGGATGTTCAAACTTTTCTAAGCTGTAGCCTCACTTAACTGTTCATGTTTTATACTTTTTTTTTTTTAAATTTCATCTTCATTGTGATACCTATTTTTCCTCTGCACTACAGCAATTAGTTTTTTTTTTAAATATTGTCAGACAGGTTTCAGTTACTAAGTGATTCATGTCCTCTGGATGCTCCAAGTTTATCTGTACATCTGGCTTCAAACAGTCACAATTTGAAAACAGAAACCTTTAAAAAGTCTAAAAAGAAATCCAGGTCTTCAACCAGCTGCTGCAAACTCATGTATTCATTTAGATTATCTTGCTTTCACTTCAGTTGTTTGCAATAACAAAATACAATAAAAAACAAACAAATGAAAATATCATATCATATCAATCAATGACTTGAACAATTATAATCAGATGTACTGTATTTATTTTAAAATTTTATAATTTACAAAAAAAAAATTGTTAAATTTTAACAATAATTAAAAAGTCAACAGAAGTAAAGCCATTGGAGTATTTAACTGACATGAGTCAATCAGTCAAATTTTAGAAAACAAATCTGATGAATCCTTTGACGAAAAAGAATAATCACATTTCTGATGTACTCAGCAGTTGTTTTATGGAGGTTGAAATGTGTTTAATCACTATTTGTTACTTGTTAGATTGTTTAAATGTTTTATGTTGTGTTTTGTTCATAGCCTTGAATTTGACTTTAAAAGCAGATTGTAATGTAGGAGGAGCTAACTATAACCAAATTCTCACAGGGATCCAGTTGACATCATATTTAAAGAGGGATTCATGGATTGCAAAACAGAAGAACACGGTGAACATGGCTTACAGAAAGCTAACACTCTTGGTGGTTGCTGTGATTTTTTCGGCTGGTGCTGAAGGTCAGACCATAACAGAGTCTGGACCAGCTGTTAGAAAACCTGGAGAATCCCACAGACTCACCTGCACAACATCTGGATTTAGCTTCAGTAGCTCAGTTTGGAACTGGATCAGACAGGCTCCTGGAAAAGGACTGGAGTGGATTGCAAATATAGACACAGGCAGTTATCCCATCTATTACTCCCAGTCAGTCCAGGGGAGATTCACCATCTCCAGAGATGACTCCTGCAGTAAAGTCAGATGAACAGTCTGAAGACCGAGGACACAGCAGTGTATTACTGTGCCAGAAGAGACACAGTGAGAGACGATAATAGGAGAGTCATACAAAAACTACTTCCTCTATTTTCCATCACCACATTAAAGGAAGTAGTATTTATTTTTATTTTTTTTTACATGTAATGCATTAGGCTACTGATCTTTGATAATGTGTTTTCATTAACCATGATCAAAACTTCTACTAATATAATACACATTTTAAGGACATTAATAGAAATCTTAATTATTCACTAGCACCCCTCACATTATTTTTTTTTTATTTCAATATAAAATGAAAATGAAATATAAATTTAAAAAAATAAAACAATTCGATATAAATGAAACTTCGATATACATAAATGTCGATATAAATAAAACAATTCATAGAAAAAAAGAAATGCATTATTTAAACTGGTGGAAATGTTTATATTAATCCCAGGACTTTGAGTAAGTTATGACATTACCATCCTTAATAAACTATATATAAACAGGTATGTTTTGTTTTGTAATGCATATTCATTTGTAATCAAGGCCTTGACAATTGGTGTAACAAAAATTAAAAAGGACATTGAAAAAAAAGAATCAGCTCCAGATATTACTTAAATTCTTTAAGAAAAAAGAGCAGCAGAGTTTGCCAAACAAACCATCATAAGTTTATTCCAGACTCCAAGCTGAACCACAGCAGCTTATCTTAAGACACTGAGGTGTTTTTATTTGGTAAATAATAATAATCATAATAAAACTATTCATAATACTCATAATAATTGTAATAATAATAACACTAATTAAAGCTGCAAGCAGTGGAAGGGCCCTTTTTCTTTTTAGCTCCAGACCAACCCACAATCACATGCCATATGTTTGAATCTATGCAAACTCAGAAATCTTCCTGGTGACCCAGTTATAAAGACTTCACATGAGACTGTCAGAGGAGGTTAAAGAGGATCAGAAGATCACATCTCGTCAGTTAGTTGCTTTGTAATAAAAATCAATAGGTAAATAAGAATATGTCACTCTTTCCATCACATACTGTAGTTTCATTAAAATAATTTCTATGAAAAACAGCTGAAAGTGGAGATGAGTGATGACGGCATTTAACGTTATTGTTTACATACAAAGTGAATTTACTACTATCATGTATGGAGATAACTATTTTATATTAAACGATTTTTTATGTTTGAAGAAAATCTTCATTTTGCTTTACGCGCAGTGCTCGTATAAAACTTGCCTCTCAACTTATACTTCCAATTATTGACTATTGTGATGTTGTATATCAAAATGCATTTAACTCAGACCTTTTTCCACTTAACACAGTATATAATAGACTGCAGATTTGCTTTATCTCACTCATTACTGTATAGTGTATAATGCACTTAATTGGCCATTTCTAAGCAGTAGAAGACACACTCACTGGCTTCAACTTATATTTAAATGTATTTATTTAAATTATCCTTCTTATTTAAAACAGTATCTTGTATCTTATACATCAAACTATGAAGTTTGGCACTCTACTCAACTCTACTTCTCTGTCCGCGAGTTAAAAAAACAATTGGCAAAATAGCTTGTAAGTTTAAGGCTCCAGCAGTTTGGAATAATCTATCTGTGGAAATAAGATCAATTTCTTTACATGGTTGGTGTAAACATGCCTTGTCTGCTCACTTTAAGATAAACTGCCTCTGTCATTAAAGATGCATGCAATCCTTATATCTACTGTCCATACCTAATGTTTATATTTGACTGTAGTTAGAAATTCACTCATACTCTACTTTTTACTTATTTACTTATTATTGGCCATCTTGGCCTTTTGCTGGTTGTCTGATGAATGATGGAGATAATGTTGATTTGTTTTTCCACAGGTGTGAACAGTATTGATCTCATCCAGACAGACTCAATGGTTGTGCAGCCTGGACAGTCTCTGACCATCAGCTGTCAGGTCTCTGGTTATTCATTGACTGATGACAGCTATGCAACAGGTTGGATCAGACAGAGTGAAGGAAAACCAATGGACTGGATTTCCCATCAGTGGGGAACAAGTGGCCTTTACCAAAATGATGCTCTGAAGAACAAGTTCAGCTACAGCAGAGACACTTCTGCTCTAACAGTGACTCTAAAAGGACAGAATGTGCAGCCTGAGGACACAGCTGTGTATTACTGTGTACGTTACCCCACAGTGATACAAACCACCAACTGACCTGCACAAATACCCAGCAACCAGCAAGACTCAACCACACACACATGTTCTAAATGTGAACATTAATAAAGACAGCACTCTCTAATGAGTTAATAAAATGAATGTTTATGGAATTCAATGAATGGTATTAATCTTGCTTTAAAGCATGTAAAAGATGAGAAACACAGTTTTCCTGTTTTCATGTAACATCTGATAACTATATACATTTAAACATTAATACACAAAGTCATATTCATAAGTACAAACCATGCATGTTAAAATGACATGGTGAGATGATAATAAATCAATTTTGTTTGTATATGTTGTTGATCAGACTAAAACTGCAGTTTATTTATATTATTGTGAATGATCTAATGTGCTGCCCATTACGCTCAAAGTGACTAATGAGAAACAGAGCCTTAATACCAAGATTAATCATAATTTGAAAAAATGTGAATAAACTTTGTATGTTAATGTGTCATGATATTTGTGTATTATTAGAATAAATATGGTTGTGGTGTTAATATTGATACACATTTTACACAAATTAAAACATGTCAAACAAACATTAAAACAGCTGATTTGGAGGGTTGACTCTTGCATATTCATTTCCTAGTTTCATTCAATATCTCCAGTCCAGATGTTTCCTCCCTGTGAGGAGGAGTCGATGCAAAACTCAGATATCTTCCACCTCTACTTATCTGAGTGCAGAGAGGAGGACAGAGAACAGTGGACACACAGTTTAACATGATGGACTATAGGACAGGACTGCTGCTTTTAACTATCTGCTGGGCAGGTGAAGATTTTCACTGATCTTAATTTAACATAGCTTTTATTTGGTGTCATCAGCTTGATATTTTTTATCCTCTTGACAGGTGTTGATGGTCAGACTCTGACAGAATCTGAGCCAGCGATTAAAAGACCTGGAGAATCCCACAGATTGACCTGTACAACATCTGGATTCACACTCAGCAGCTACCATATGGCCTGGGTCAGACAGGCTCCTGGAAAAGGACTGGAATGGATCGCTTTTGCATACACAGGCAGTTCTCATCTCTATTACTCCCAGTCAGTCCAGGGAAGATTCACCATCTCCAGAGATGACTCCAGCAGTAAAGTCTATCTGCAGATGAACAGTCTGAAGACCGAGGACACAGCACTGTATTACTGTGCCCGACAGACACAGTGAGAGATGATAATAGGAGAGTAATACAAAAACTACTTCCTCTTTTTTTTCACCACCACTGACATTAAGCTGTCTCAGTATCACTTTTTTCCCATACTGCTGATAAGTTCTCTGTATTAGTGTGGTGAAACTGTGTCCATGTGTATTAACAAGTACCTGCATGAAGATCATACGAAAATCAACATTTTGGTAACATTTAAAAATAAAAACCTTCCACATTATGTTGAGAATGTACACACATTTTTTTTTTTTATGAAAATGATTTTCCTATACAGAACCAAATCCACACAAAATCCTGAAATTAACAAATCGTACAGCCATAAAAAGGAAGTGAAGATATTTAACAAATCAAAACATTGTTGCCACTTTTGCAGGTCCTACAACATCAGCTTTAGGACCAGCAGGATGATTAACAGCTTCTTCCCACAAGCAGTACAAATAATCAATGGACTGTTCAGAGACTCTAGTCACTCTCATCCCGCTCCTTGTTTCTGGGTTAGCACTCTTTGAATCAGATTGGTCATTTGAGTCCGACTGCCGGCAGTGCCCGCCTTCCGATTCAACATGTCAAATCGGCCAAAATAAAGGCAGACGGCCCCTCGGATGGACGACGGCACGGAACACACCGAACAGACTCGAGTCACTGACCTCGCCAGACTGTCAGACGGCCAATTATCGGCTTGGTGTGTCTCGGGCTTTATGGACTGATTGTTCTGTCTAAATGTTGGATTTTAGCTCTATTTTAGATATGACTGTTTTTTTACTCGTAAGTATTTATTCCTGATTTTATTTATTACACTGTGACTGATAAGAAACAACTTTTTGTTTCTTCGTGAATGCAAGTAGGCCTACTCAGTGAAATAACAGATACAGTGATACGTGATACTTTTTCTTTGTCTGTTTTAAATATCCTCTGACTTGATAGATTGTTTTAATTTGTCTGTTCATAGATCTGAGCAACAACTCTTCCCATTATGAAAGAAGCTGTATCTGCAGATGAACAGTCTGAAGACTGAAGATTCTGCTGTTTATTATTGTTCTCGATGGCCACAGTGACACAGGAAGGAGGAACGCTGTACAAAAACTCAACAAGCCAAAAGTTTGCTTTCTGCTTTTTCACATTCACAACAAATGACAGTTAAATAACAGTTCAAAATCATGAACACATTCAGAGAAACAAAGTCTCAATAAAACTGCTTCATTCAGACAAGTGTTCTCTCATATTCAGTTGAGCCTGGGAACATTAACTATTCTGTTAATCTTAATGCAAATGTAAATGTTTTCATCTAACTCTTAATACTTGTGTTTGAAGTTTTGTAAAAAATAAAATAAATTGACCTTTAAGTTATTGTAAGTCCAAACACAATTTAAAGCTTTTCTTGTGACAGGACAATCCATCCTTCTTTTATAGCCTGTCAGTGTCCTTCTCTATGCAAAGTGAACTTCCTCACAGTCTGCTATAAAGACTTGATATCATGCTGTCAGTTGCAGCAGAAGAAGAGAAGCTCCCATCAGATCACCTTCAATACCAACCATGTTCTCTGTAGCTCTGCTGCTGCTGCTGGCTGCTGGATCCTGTGAGTCTCACTGAGGCAGAGACACTGACAGTATGATCACAGCACACTGTTCACTGCTATTACACTGATTCAATACTCAACATGTTTTCCTCCACAGGTGTGAAGTGTGCACAAAAACCTCCACAGACATCAAACAGCAATGTGATCTTAATTACATCTGAGTCCCCCCCCCCCCAACCCCTTACAAAGCACTTTGATATATCTACATTATATTTCTATCTATTTTACTTTATATTCATGAGTAAATATGTATTCTCTTCATGATGTGACATCACTTAGAGTATTAGACAGAGTTTCTTCAATTGTCAAAGCATTATCTACTGTAATACTAAGTTGCCAAAGTCAAGTACAAACCATAATGTTATAATAGTATACAATGGTGAAATGACAATAACATCATTGTCAAAAATGATAGTAGATGTTATGAAATTGTACATGAATGTAAATACTCCATGTGCTGCCTATTGTTCTCAAAATGACTAATGAGAAACAGAGACTTGATAACAAGATGAATTATGAATTAACACATTTGAAAAACTCTTGTATCTTAATGTGTCAGATGTCATTTGTATATTATTAGAATAAATTGGCTTATGGTTTTTATACTGAAACATTTTACACAAATTAAAACATGTCAGACAAAGGTCAAAACAGCTGACCTAGAGGGTTGACTCTGACTCAGTTTCATTAAATATCTCCAGTCCAGATGTTTCCTCCCTGTGAGGAGGAGTCGATGCAAAACTCAGATATCTTCCACCTCTACTTATCTGAGTGCAGAGAGGAGGACAGAGAACAGTGGACACACAGTTTAACATGATGGACTATAGGACAGGACTGCTGCTTTTAACTCTCTGCTGGGCAGGTGAAGATGTTCACTGATCTTAATTTAACATAGCTTTCATTTGTGTCATCAGCTTATTTCACTTGATGTTCTTTACCCTCTTGACAGGTGTTGATGGTCAGACTCTGACAGAATCTGAACCAGCGATTAAAAGACCTGGAGAATCTCACAGATTGACCTGTACAACATCTGGATTCACACTCAGCAGCTACGCTATGAGCTGGGTCAGACAGGCTCCTGGAAAAGGACTGGAATGGATCGCATATATAGGCACATCTAGTACTCCTATCTATTACTCCCAGTCAGTCCAGGGGAGATTCACCATCTCCAGAGATGACTCCAGCAGTAAACTCTATCTGCAGATGAACAGTCTGAAGACCGAGGACACAGCAGTGTATTACTGTGCCAGAAGAGACACAGTGAGAGACGATAATAGGAGAGTCATACAAAAACTACTTCCTCTATTTTCCACCACCACTGACATTCAGCTGTCTCAGTATAATTTTTTGCCATACAGCTGATAAGTTCTCTGTATTAGTGTGGTGAAACTGTGTCCGCATGTCTTCACAAGTACCTGCATGAAGATCATATAAAAATCAACATTTTGGTAACATTTAAAAATGAAAAGCATTATTACATTATTTTCAGAATTTGCCTATACAGAACCAAATCCACCAAAAGTCCTGAAATTAACAATTTGTACAACCATAAAAAGGAAGCCAAGATATCTAACAAATCAAAACATTGTTGCCGTTGCCGGGTTAGCTCAGTTGGTAGAGCAAGCGCACATCTACTTAGAGGTTTATGCCTCGACGCAGAGGTCCAGGATTTGAGTCCGACCTGTGACGATTTCCTGCATGTCTTCCCCCTCTCTCTCCCCTTTCTCACCTAGCTGTCCTGTCCATTAAAGGCGGAAAAACCCCAAAAAAATAATCTTAAAAAAAAACAAAAAAAAAACATTGTTGCCACTTTTGCTGGTCCTACAACATCAGCTTTAGGACCAGCAGGATGATTAACAGCTTCTTCCCACAAGCAGTACAAATAATCAATGGACTGTGTTCCCTCCCCTCACACAGTCACTCACTACATCCAACCCCCCCAACACCTTGACAGCTAGTCACCTGTCAAGTTGATGGCACTGACATTCACTTTATGATGCTTCCTATTTAATGGACTGATTGTTCTGTCTGAATGTTGGATTTTAGCTCTATTTTAGATATGACTGTTTTTTTTACTCATACGTATTTATTCCTGATTTTATTTATTGCACTGTGACTGATAAGAGACAACTTTTTGTTTCTTCTGTGAATGCAAGTAGGACTACTCAGTGAAATGACAGATACAGTGATACTTGATACTTTTTTGTTGTCTGTTTTAAATATCCTCTGACTTGATAGATTGTTTTAATTTGTTCATAGATCTGAGCAACAACTCTTCCCATTATGAAAGAAGCTGTATCTGCAGATGAACAGTCTGAAGACTGAAGATTCTGCTGTTTATTATTGTTCTCGATGGCCACAGTGACACAGGAAGGAGGAACGCTGTACAACAACTCAAGACAAAAGTTTGCTTTCTGCTTTTCATATTCACAAAAAATGACGTTTTGACGAGAAGTTCAAAATCATCAACACATTCAGAGAAACAAAGTCTCAATAAGACTGCTTCATTCAGACAAGTGTTATTACAGCTCTGGTGTTCTCTCATATTCAGTTGAGCCTGGGAACATGAACTATTCTGTTAATCTTAATGCAAATGTAAATGTTTTCACCTAACTCTTATGACTTGTTGTTTGAAGTTTTGTAAAAAAATAAAACAAATTGACCTTTAAGTTATTGTTTTAAAATCATGAATATTTGCTTTCACATGTCCAAACAATTTAAAGCTTTACTTGTAACAGGACAGTCCATCCTTCTTTTATAGCCTGTCAGTGTCCTTCTCTATGCAAAGTGAACTTCCTCACAGTCTGCTATAAAGACTTGATATCATGCTGTCAGTTGCAGCAGAAGAAGAGAAGCTCCCATCAGATCACCTTCAATAACAACCATGTTCTCTGTAGCTCTGCTGCTGCTGCTGCTGCTGGATCCTGTGAGTCTCACTGAGGCAGAGACACTGACAGTATGATCACAGCACACTGTTCACTGCAATTACACTGATTCAATACTCAACATGTTTTCCTCCACAGGTGTGAAGTGTGAACAGTTGACCCAGCCAGCCTCTGTGACTGTGCAGCCAGGTCAACGTCTGACCATCACCTGTCAGGTCTCTTATTCTGTTGGTAGCTATGCTACAGCTTGGATCAGACAGCCTGCAGGGAAAGAACTGGAGTGGATTGGAATGAAACATACTTCAGCTTCATACTACCAAGATTCACTGAAGAACAAGTTCAGTATCGATTTAGAGACTTCCAGCAACACAGTGACTCTAAATGGACAGAATGTGCAGCCTGAAGACACTGCTGTGTATTACTGTGCCAGAGAGCCACAGTAACACAAACCATCAGTAGACCTGAACAAAAACCCCTCAGAGCCTGAACACTTGTAACATGAAGCCACCAGAGGAGGAGCCCTCAGACCACTAATGGTTTCAACACCAGCTCACTGTTACAGTAAGGAGAGAAACAGACATATTTAGCAATAAAAAAGTTAAGGAGATGCAACAAAGTGTATTGTAATATACAAACATTAGAATATTAAATGTACAGTGAACGTATTTTCCAAAAAGTGTCTCTGATTCACAATATTCATGTGAATTCATGTCGTGAATTATTTCACCTCACAAGTGTGTTTAAAAAAGACCTTCATCTCACAAGAAATGAAACTTAAGTAATGGAATTGTTGAATTGAATGAAAAACATGTATGTATTCATAGTGTCCTTGTACTGAGGGGTTACATTTATTTTAATAAACATAACAGAAAATCAACAGTATGCAACTGTAATCAATATTTGTTAAGGTGTTATTTGGTGTTGTTTTAATTAAAATGTAATTAAAAATACTCTCTTCATGTTGTATAACTGAATAAACTGCACAAGATCAACGGACCACATCACAGGCTCTGTCCCATGTCTTTGGAACTCTCTTCCACCTCACATCCGTCAACTGGACTCTCTTTAACTGAAATCACTGTTCTTTTATTTATGGTTTTATTAATGTTTTGTAAGGTGTACTTGGGTGTCTTAAAAGGCACCAACAAATAAAATGTATTATTATTATTATTGAACTATTGCCAAAATCTTCACATTATGCATACTGTGATTAATAATGAAGTATAACCTACTCAAATAATGTGTTTGTCAGCCTATTGCACACATACTGAAACATGGAAGAGGGACTCTTTGAGAAAGGACTCAGGCACAGTAAACATTTTTTCTCCAGTTTCACAAAGTTAATCACTTCAGGGGTAGTGTAAAAGTGTCAAAGTCTTCACGTGATGCAGACTGTGCTCAATAAGTATATAATGTGTTTGTCAGCCTATTGCACAAAGTATACTGAAGGAATGTCTCACCTACAGTAAACATTCATTTTCCAGTTTCACCAAACAGTAACTGAGATCAAAGTCAGATCCAGTTCCTCCCTGTGAGGAGGAGTCAATGCAAAACTTAGATATCTTCCACCTCTACTTATCTGACTGCAGAGAGGAGGACAGAGAACAGTGGACACACAGTTTAACATGATGGACTATAGGACAGGACTGCTGCTTTTAACTATCTGCTGGGCAGGTGAAGATTTTCACTGATCTTGATTTGACATTCCCATTTGTATTACTGACATATTTCACATGAATATTTTCTCTGATCTTTGCTTCAAACTTACAGTAATGCTTTACATGCCTTTTATTTTTTGGTTTGACAGGTGTTGATGGTCAGACTCTGACAGAATCTGAACCAGCGGTTAAAAGACCTGGAGAATCCCACAGATTGACCTGTACAACATCTGGGTTCACATTTAGTAGCTACTGGATGCACTGGATCAGACAGGCTCCTGGAAAAGGACTGGAGTGGATTGCGAGTATCTACAGTAGTAGCATCTACTACTCTCAGTCAGTTCAGGGCCGGTTTACCATCTCCAGAGACGACAGCAGAGAGCAGCTGTATCTGCAGATGAACAGTCTGAAGACTGAAGATTCTGCTGTTTATTATTGTGCTCGAGACCCACAGTGACTGGAGTTGGTTGAGCAGCTGTACAAAATCCTGCAGTATTCTTACTGGGCTGATGAAGCCAAATAATGAAGATTATATATGAATGTAATATTTATATCATATATTTTATACATTATATTTTTAATATTACTACTTTTTTTTTATTTTCCACCAAAATGTTACATCATATCATTTTTAGATAATAAATTACCCTTTGTCTCTTCATTATATAATGTCCTGCTTTCCTGAGAAATATTATTACTCAACATTAAACACACAAAAACACAATAAAGATCACTTGTTGTTAAAAGTGCCAAAAACATCACAACGATTAAATTAAACTACTTCAACTCCTGCAGTAAGAAACATTTCTTGTCTTTCCTCATCCTCCCTGGGCTGATAAACTCTGCACTGTCTCACATGACTAATGTCCTCAGGTCAAGTCATTCAAAATGAGACAACACAGACATTTGAGTATGATTGTTGTATGACTGGCTTTTAAGAATTCTGAATAAAAACAAGTAAAAATCATGCTGCATGATATTTGATATATGATTTTATTTCTGACATAACCACACACATATGAAGGTAAATATGTTGTTTATTACAGAAGAGTAACTTGTAAATTGATGAACTACAATAGTTTTCATCTTTGTTAAAGGATTTAGTTTTTTGCATTTTGTCACGTTTCAGTTCCTGAGCAGCTGTTTTCCTCTAAAAGGCTCCAAGTTTCTCTGTATGTCTGTTTCTTTAAACATCTGCAAACACTGAAACCATTAAAAGTCTTTTATTAAAAGCTGCAAAATATATTACTATCCACATGATGCTGGCTGCTGTCAATGTATTTATGTTTGCAGCAAATCCAGTCAGTAACCAAATATATGAAAAAATAAATGCAGGTAGCAGCTACTACACAGCTTGGATCAGACAGCATGCAGGGAAAGGACTGGAGTGATTGTACATGGTGGTGTTGCATCCACCAAACTACAAAGATTCACTGAAGAACAAGTTCAGTATCGGCATTTTTCTTTCTTTTTTCTTTTGTGAGTGTGTGTGTGTGATTTTTCTTTTTGATTTGTTTTGTTTTCTATTTATACTCCTGACGGTATCATGAGACAGGAAGTACTGGACTACTATGGTTACTGTATATACTCTCATATAGCCTCTGTCTTTCTCTTATTACTTCATTTACTCAATGTAACAATGGCAGATG
Organism: Sander lucioperca; assembly: GCF_008315115.2. Classification (NCBI taxonomy): domain Eukaryota; kingdom Metazoa; phylum Chordata; class Actinopteri; order Perciformes; family Percidae; genus Sander; species Sander lucioperca. Next base: position 13,150,633 of record NC_050193.1, on the reverse strand, counting down.
CTGTATACCCATCAGGTTTTTTTCAATTTTTTGTAAAAGTTAAAAAGTTAAAATAAAATATATATATAAAAAAGAACATGTTCAGTATTGAATTAAGACTCTCCCAGTGACTCATCAGTAGACCTGAACAAAAACCCCTCAGAGCCTGAACACTTGTAACATGAAGCCACCAGAGGAGGAGCCCTCAGACCACTAATGGTTTCAACACCTGCTCACTGTTACAGTAACAATCTAAAATGTGTTTGTCAGAGAACCAATTTCCACAATTCCACCACTACTCCTAGTCTTGTCAAGAGAACCATCTGGAAGGGCTTTGAAACTGAACCAGCCATTCAACACTCTTTTCTTTATCCATTTCTGCTCAAGGGTTGTTTCTGCTAGCCACCCACAACATTACTGTGCATCACTTCCTGATTTCCCAAAACTAAAGAGCGTCTCGAGACCCAAATCCCAAAACGCATGTGCATTAATCCTACATCAAAAACAACTAGTGGTGTTAAAAGCGTTTGTGTTAACTCTTTATTATGGCGTTAATTTTAACAGCCCTAGTTTAAATACTTGGAGGTTTCAATCACTGATACATCGTCTGTACTCCCACAAGACAGACTGAATTACACTTTTAGAAATCGTTTAACATTAATTTACCGTATTGTAATTTTTAGTAGAAATTAAGCTGAATATTCTTCAAAAGTTGAATTTTTTGCTCTGAATTTTAATAGTTTAAAATCGATGTTTGGTCTAATAATATTGTATATAAGCTTTATTCACATGAAAAGCAGCAATTTGATTAAAAAGTAACTTTAGGAGACATGAGATGTTGTTTACCTATCTCAAGCCGACAAAGTGATTCACCTAATACATGAACTGAAAGTAATTTTTTGAATGAAAATATTATTAATAACTTTTATTTATGAACAGTAAAATTATTCCATTATTTGTACTTTGCATTGGACAAAAGTGCACGTAAATAAACACATTCAAATGTTACAAAGTGACTTAAAGTAAAAATAAATAAAAAATAAAGGATTAGGTAACATCAGGTTAAAAATGTAAAACAAAATCAAAATGGTGAGAGATACGGTGAGATGATGTGTGAAAACACAAAATACAGTTAGGAGAAAGCTAAAAAAGGAGGAGTCAATGCAAAACTCAGATATCTTCCACCTCTACTTATCTGACTGCAGAGAGGAGGACAGAGAACAGTGGACACACAGTTTAACATGATGGACTATAGGACAGGACTGCTGCTTTTAACTCTCTGCTGGGCAGGTGAAGATTTTCACTGATCTTAATTTGACATTCACAATTGTATTACTGACATATTTCACATGAAGATTTTCTCTGATCTTTGTACAAAGGTAATGCATGACATGGTTATCGTTTTTGGTTTGACAGGTGTTGATGGTCAGACTCTGACAGAATCTGAACCAGCGATTAAAAGACCTGGAGAATCTCACAGATTGACCTGTACAACATCTGGATTCACATTCAGTAGCTACTATATGGCCTGGATCAGACAGGCTCCTGGAAAAGGACTGGAGTGGGTTGCTACTGCTGATACTGGTAGTAGCAAATACTACTCTCAATCAGTCCAAGGCCGGTTTACCGTCTCCAGAGACAACAGCAGAGAGCAGCTGTATCTGCAGATGAACAATCTGAAGACTGAAGATTCTGCTGTTTATTATTGTGCTCGACACCCACAGTGACTGGAGTTGGTTGAGCAGCTGTACAAAATCCTACAGTACTCATTCTTTCAGGCTGGTAGTGCGCAAGTTTGAATTATTTTTCATAAAGTGTATATATTTAAACGTTTTAAATTACATTTTTGTTGTTCTCAGGTTGTTAAGTTGTTTTATATTCTGTAATTTTATTTTCATATATGTTTTATTATAAATTAATAATCCTCTTGTGGTGTCTTAAATAGTAATGCTGTGATGCTGTATGAAGAGGAATCCGCCGACACTGATCTTGATTATAAAAAGGTTTATTACAAGCAAAGATTCAGCATCAATTTTACAAGCTCCTGCAGGAAGCTTGGAGAACGACCAACTCAAATTCTTCCAAAAGTCGTTCTGCCTTTTCTTTGTGTGAGCAACGTATATATCTTATGCATTGTATGACCTAACGTGGGAGGGTGTATGTGTTAGTATATGAACTGGCCAATCGTAGCCTGTTATCTGGCACAACTCCAAAAAAGGTATCTTCTGTCTTGGGGGAAACTCTGCTCATGTTAACAGTTTCCAGATGTTCTCAGTAAGTGTAAAGCAAAGTTCATAGGACTCCCTTATAACAAACATTTAAGCAAAGTTTATAGAAAGTTATTGAATAGTCATATACTACACTCTCTGCATTATACACAAACTTGAAAACACATTAAAAACACAATAAAGATCACTCACTGATACAAGGTCCAAAGACAGCCCAACAATCTGGTTGCTGAAATTAAACTTCTGCAAATACTTTACATTTCTACAAAGTAAGACACAATACTGTCTGTAAATGATATGATGTGGAATCTATGAGAATGAAAAATAATGTTACTGTTTCTTTTATAAAATCACTAGAGGACAGTCAGTGTCTAGTTTCTCTCTCCTCTGTTACTAAAAGGAGAAACTCAGATCTGCTGTTCTCATTGATCTTAACTGACTGATACTCAAACTCTGGAATGATTCTTATTAGGTTTATTTTTTTTTTTAACAAAGACCAACAGGAGGCAGTAGGAGACCTAAAATAATAATGGCAGTACGAGTATAAAACAAAGAAGCACACAATGACAGCAGCAGATGATTTGAGGTTTTTGACTTCCTGTTTTATTTTTACTAACAATGTAATGATTAATAACTGACTGAGTTATAGTTTTATTGAGACTGTTGAAGTCTGAATGTATTTTTTCTCTGTTATAAGGTTTGTAAAGAATATGAACATTCAATTTAAGATATTGTGAGAAATAATAAGCACACACTTCAATACTGTGTGTAAAACTGGGTAGCACTTGTTGTCATGTTAGATTATGGAAACAACAGAATATCTTAATATATATATTTTGACAACACAAATGTACATAACGAACAGCCAATTGAACAAATCAATTATTTGATGTGCAAAATAAATGCCCAAGACAAATATACATGAATAAATACATATCAAACCGTTGTGACCACAGAGTAAGCTTCAGTTCAACATCATCAATTATTGCAGATCCCCCATATATAGTTGAAGCAGACAATAACTATTCTGTTAATCTGTTGATTCTGTTGTAAATATGAATCTATTTGTCTGACATGTTTTAAAAACAAATGGAATTTAAGTTTGTTTTAAGTTCATAATAATAACTACATTTTCTTTCATTTGTCAAAAATATATTTCATAACACAATTCCAAGCTATCACATGTGAAAGGACAGTCCATCCTTCTTTTATAGCCTGTCAGTGTCCTTCTCTATGCAAAGTGAACTTCCTCACAGTCTGCTATAAAGACTTGATATCATGCTGTCAGTTGCAGCAGAAGAAGAGAAGCTCCCATCAGATCACCTTCAATAGCAACCATGTTCTCTGTAGCTCTGCTGCTGCTGCTGGCTGCTGGATCCTGTGAGTCTCACTGAGGCAGAGACACTGACAGTATGATCACAGCACACTGTTCACTGTTATTACACTGATTCAATACTCAACATGTTTTCCTCCACAGGTGTGAAGTGTGAACAGTTGACCCAGCCAGCCTCTGTGACTGTGCAGCCAGGTCAACGTCTGACCATCACCTGTCAGGTCTCTTATTCTGTTGGTAGCTACGGTACAGCTTGGATCAGACAGCCTGCAGGGAAAGGACTGGAGTGGATTGGATATGGCTGTGCTGGATGCACCACATACTACAAAGATTCACTGAAGAACAAGTTCAGTATTAACTTTGACTCTTCCAGCAACACAGTGACTCACACTGAGGTGTTTTTATTTGGTAAATAATAATAATCATAATAAAACTATTCATAATACTCATAATAATTGTAATAATAATAACACTAATTAAAGCTGCAAGCAGTGGAAGGGCCCTTTTTCTTTTTAGCTCCAGACCAACCCACAATCACATGCCATATGTTTGATTCTATGCAAACTCAGAAATCTTCCTGGTGACCCAGTTATAAAGACTTCACATGAGACTGTCAGAGGAGGTTAAAGAGGATCAGAAGATCACATCTCGTCAGTTAGTTGCTTTGTAATAAAAATCAATAGGTAAATAAGAATATGTCACTCTTTCCATCACATACTGTAGTTTCATTAAAATAATTTCTATGAAAAACAGCTGAAAGTGGAGATGAGTGATGACGGCATTTAACGTTATTGTTTACATACAAAGTGAATTTACTACTATCATGTATGGAGATAACTATTTTATATTAAACGATTTTTTATGTTTGAAGAAAATCTTCATTTTGCTTTACGCGCAGTGCTCGTATAAAACTTGCCTCTCAACTTATACTTCCAATTATTGACTATTGTGATGTTGTATATCAAAATGCATTTAACTCAGACCTTTTTCCACTTAACACAGTATATAATAGACTTTGCAGATTTGCTTTATCTCACTCATTACTGTATAGTGTATAATGCACTTAATTGACCATTTCTAAGCAGTAGAAGACACACTCACTGGCTTCAACTTATATTTAAATGTATTTATTTAAATTATCCTTCTTATTTAAAACAGTATCTTGTACCTTATACATCAAACTATGAAGTTTGGCACTCTACTCAACTCTACTTCTCTGTCCGCGAGTTAAAAAAACAATTGGCAAAATAGCTTGTAAGTTTAAGGCTCCAGCAGTTTGGAATAATCTATCTGTGGAAATAAGATCAATTTCTTTACATGGTTGGTTTAAACATGCCTTGTCTGCTCACTTTAAGATAAACTGCCTCTGTCATTAAAGATGCATGCAATCCTTATATCTACTGTCCATACCTAATGTTTATATTTGACTGTAGTTAGAAATTCACTCATACTCTACTTTTTACTTATTTACTTATTATTGGCCATCTTGGCCTTTTGGTGGTTGTCTGATGAATGATGGAGATAATGTTGATTTGTGTTTCCACAGGTGTGAACAGTATTGATCTCATCCAGACAGACTCAATGGTTGTGCAGCCTGGACAGTCTCTGACCATCAGCTGTCAGGTCTCTGGTTATTCTTTGATTGATAACAGCTATGCAACAGGTTGGATCAGACAGAGTGAAGGAAAACCAATGGACTGGATTTCCCATCAGTGGGGAACAAGTGGCCTTTACCAAAATAATGCTCTGAAGAACAAGTTCAGCTACAGCAGAGACACTTCTGCTCTAACAGTGACTCTAAAAGGACAGAATGTGCAGCCTGAGGACACAGCTGTGTATTACTGTGTACGTTACCCCACAGTGATACAAACCACCAACTGACCTGCACAAATACCCAGCAACCAGCAAGACTCAACCACACACATGTTCTAAATGTGAACATTAATAAAGACAGCACTCTCTAATGAGTTAATAAAATGAATGTTTATGGAATTCAATGAATGGTATTAATCTTGCTTTAAAGCATCTAAAAGATGAGAAACACAGTTTTCCTGTTTTCATGTAACATCTGATAACTATATACATTTAAACATTAATACACAAAGTCATATTCATAAGTACAAACCATGCATGTTAAAATGACATGGTGAGATGATAATAAATCAATTTTGTTTGTATATGTTGTTGATCAGACTAAAACTGCAGTTTATTTATATAATTGTGAATGATCTAATGTGCTGCCCATTACGCTCAAAGTGACTAATGAGAAACAGAGCCTTAATACCAAGATTAATCATAATTTGAAAAAATGTGAATAAACATTGTATGTTAATGTGTCAGATGATATTTGTGTATTATTAGATTAAATATGGTTGTGGTGTTAATATTGATACACATTTTACACAAAGTAAAACATGTCAAACAAACATTAAAACAGCTGATTTGGAGGGTTGACTCTTGCATATTCATTTCCTAGTTTCATTCAATATCTCCAGTCCAGATGTTTCCTCCCTGTGAGGAGGAGTCGATGCAAAACTCAGATATGTTCCACCTCTACTTATCTGAGTGCAGAGAGGACAGAGAACAGTGGACACACAGTTTAACATGATGGACTATAGGACAGGACTGCTGCTTTTAACTATCTGCTGGGCAGGTGAAGATTTTCACTGATCTTAATTTAACATAGCTTTTATTTGGTGTCATCAGCTTGATATTTTTTATCCTCTTGACAGGTGTTGATGGTCAGACTCTGACAGAATCTGAGCCAGCGATTAAAAGACCTGGAGAATCCCACAGATTGACCTGTACAACATCTGGATTCACACTCAGCAGCTACTATATGGCCTGGGTCAGACAGGCTCCTGGAAAAGGACTGGAATGGATCGCTTTTGCATACACAGGCAGTTCTTATCTCTATTACTCCCAGTCAGTCCAGGGGAGATTCACCATCTCCAGAGATGACTCCAGCAGTAAAGTCTATCTGCAGATGAACAGTCTGAAGACCGAGGACACAGCACTGTATTACTGTGCCCGACAGACACAGTGAGAGATGATAATAGGAGAGTAATACAAAAACTACTTCCTCTTTTTTTTCACCACCACTGACATTAAGCTGTCTCAGTATCACTTTTTTGCCATACTGCTGATAAGTTCTCTGTATTAGTGTGGTGAAACTGTGTCCATGTGTATTAACAAGTACCTGCATGAAGATCATACGAAAATCAACATTTTGGTAACATTTAAAAATAAAAAGCTTCCACATTATGTTGAGAATGTACACACATTTGTTTTTTTTACATTTTGTTTTAAAATGATTTTCCTATACAGAACCAAATCTACACAAAATCCTGAAATTAACAAATTGTACAGCCATAAAAAGGAAGTGAAGATATTTAACAAATCAAAACATTGTTGCCACTTTTGCAGGTCCTACAACATCAGCTTTAGGACCAGCAGGATGATTAACAGCTTCTTCCCACAAGCAGTACAAATAATCAATGGACTGTTCAGAGACTCTAGTCACTCTCATCCCGCTCCTTGTTTCTGGGTTAGCACTCTATGAATCAGATTGGTCATTTGAGTCCGACTGCCGGCAGTCCCCGCCTTCCGATTCAACATGTCAAATCGGCCAAAATGAAGGCAGACGGCCCCTCGGATGGACGACGGCACGGAACACACCGAACAGACTCGAGTCACTGACCTCGCCAGACTGTCAGACGGCCAATTATCGGCTTGGTGTGTCTCGGGCTTTATGGACTGATTGTTCTGTCTAAATGTTGGATTTTAGCTCTATTTTAGATATGACTGTTTTTTTACTCGTAAGTATTTATTCTTGATTTTATTTATTGCACTGTGACTGATAAGAAACAACTTTTTGTTTCTTCGTGAATGCAAGTAGGACTACTCAGTGAAATGACAGATACAGTGATACGTGATACTTTTTCTTTGTCTGTTTTAAATATCTTCTGACTTGATAGATTGTTTAAATTTGTCTGTTCATAGATCTGAGCAACAACTCTTCCCATTATGAAAAAAGCTGTATCTGCAGATGAACAGTCTGAAGACTGAAGATTCTGCTGTTTATTATTGTTCTCGATGGCCACAGTGACACAGGAAGGAGGAACGCTGTACAAAAACTCAACAAGCCAAAAGTTTGCTTTCTGCTTTTTCACATTCACAACAAATGACAGTTAAATAACAGTTCAAAATCATGAACACATTCAGAGAAACAAAGTCTCAATAAAACTGCTTCATTCAGACAAGTGTTCTCTCATATTCAGTTGAGTCTGGGAACATGAACTATTCTGTTAATCTTAATGCAAATGTAAATGTTTTCATCTAACTCTTATGACTTGTGTTTGAAGTTTTGTAAAAAATATAATAAATTGACCTTTAAGTTATTGTAAGTCCAAACACAATTTAAAGCTTTTCTTGTGACAGGACAGTCCATCCTTCTTTTATAACCTGTCAGTGTCCTTCTCTATGCAAAGTGAACTTCCTCACAGTCTGCTATAAAGACTTGATGTCATGCTGTCAGTTGCAGCAGAAGAAGAGAAGCTCCCATCAGATCACCTTCAATACCAACCATGTTCTCTGTAGCTCTGCTGCTGCTGCTGGCTGCTGGATCCTGTGAGTCTCACTGAGGCAGAGACACTGACAGTATGATCACAGCACACTGTTCACTGTTATTACACTGATTCAATACTCAACATGTTTTCCTCCACAGGTGTGAAGTGTGCACAAAACCCCCCACAGACAACAAACAGCAATGTGATCTTAATTACATCTGAGTCCCCACCCCTTACAAAGCACTTTGATATATCTACATTATATTTCTATATATTTTACTTTATATTCATGAGTAAATATGTATTCTCTTCATGATGTGACATCACTTAGAGTATTAGACAGAGTTTCTTCAATTGTCAAAGCATTATCTACTGTAATACTAAGTTGCCAAAGTCAAGTACAAACCATAATGTTATAATAGTATACAATGGTGAAATGACAATAACATCATTGTCAAAAATGATAGTAGATGTTATGAAATTGTACATGAATGTAAATACTCCATGTGCTGCCTATTGTTCTCAAAATGACTAATGAGAAACAGAGAACTTGATAACAAGATTAATTATAAATTAACACATTTGAAAAACTCTTGTATCTTAATGTGTCAGATGTCATTTGTATATTATTAGAATAAATTGGCTTATGGTTTTTATACTGAAACATTTTACACAAATTAAAACATGTCAGACAAAGGTCAAAACAGCTGACTTAGAGGGTTGACTCTGACTCAGTTTCATTAAATATCTCCAGTCCAGATGTTTCCTCCCTGTGAGGAGGAGTCGATGCAAAACTCAGATATCTTCCACCTCTACTTATCTGAGTGCAGAGAGGAGGACAGAGAACAGTGGACACACAGTTTAACATGATGGACTATAGGACAGGACTGCTGCTTTTAACTATCTGCTGGACAGGTGAAGATTTTTTACTGATATTAATTTAACATAGCTTTCATTTGTGTCATCATCTTATTTCACTTGATGTTTTTTACCCTCTTGACAGGTGTTGATGGTCAGACTCTGACAGAATCTGAACCAGCGATTAAAAGACCTGGAGAATCTCACAGATTGACCTGTACCACATCTGGATTCACACTCAGCAGCTACGCTATGAGCTGGGTCAGACAGGCTCCTGGAAAACGACTGGAATGGATCGCATATATAGGCACATCTAGTACTCCTATCTATTACTCCCAGTCAGTCCAGGGGAGATTCACCATCTCCAGAGATGACTCCAGCAGTAAAGTCTATCTGCAGATGAACAGTCTGAAGACCGAGGACACAGCAGTGTATTACTGTGCCAGAAGAGACACAGTGAGAGACGATAATATGAGAGTCATACAAAAACTACTTCCTCTATTTACAATCACAATGGGAACATTCAGTTGACTCCTTATCACTGTTTTTTGCCATACTGTCGACACGTTACATGTATTAGTGCGGTGAAACTGTGTCCACTTCATAAGTACATTTTTGAAGATCATGCAAAAATCAACATTTTGGTAACATTTAAAATTAAAAAGCTTCCACATTATTTTCAGATTGTACACAAGTTTTTTATGAAATGATTTTGACCTTTTGATGGTTCAGAATTCATTCCTTCATAAGATGCAAAATCATGAAAATAAGTTAGAAACAAATGATGGGTGGAATGATTTTTGTCGAAAACTGATATAAATGGAAATACATAAGGATAAAATGCCATTTGTTTTGTTTTCAAATATTTAAAGGTAAAAAAAACAAACATTCTGAGCTGTAATGACGAAATATTAAGTATTTTTAGTAATTCTAGTCCTCTAAACATCAGTTACAATAATGCACCGTCTGCTTTTCATTCACTGTCATGTTGGTGCTTGAGAGTATCCCAGCATGCATTGGATGGAAGGAAGGTAAGCAGGGAACAAGTACAGAGCTTCAATAACAAACGTTTTTTTGGGTGTCACAAGTGAGTAATCGTTCTCTAATGTTTAAAAGTAGCTACCATTCCTGTTTTAAAACTCTAGAGGGCAGACAAGGACTGGCTTTAACCCTACCAGCCCTAAGGGCCTTTTTACATCTCATTGTCCGTCTGGTTTTAGTTTCTAAAAAAGCTTGTAAAACATCAACCCTGTTGTCTACAGTCAATTTATGAACATCATTTTTTTCAGGAAAAACTGGGCTATTAGAATATTTGTGCTGCAGTGAGGTCACTTGAATGTTAAAAAAAGGTTGTATGACCTTAACAGTTATCCCAGTGACGTCCATATACAGGAACAAAAGACAGGGAAGTAAAGCAGATTGTTTTTATTTAATTGTTTTCAAGCCTAATGCTCCAGAGATTGATGTTCTCCTCAGAATGATCATCTGTTACAAACTCTTCTGCCATGAAATGACCATAAACCTTCAAAATGCCACATCCATGTGTGCTGGGCACCACTGCTTCAATCAATCAGATGACATAAATTATGCTTAAATTATTGTTGTGGTAAAGTTGATAGCCTAGTTACTCATTTTAAAATAGCATTAAAGTTAATTTAATTTAATTCAATAAAAATATATTCTAGTTTCATCAAAGAAGATTTTAGATTCAAGTCCAGATGTTTTCCTCCCTGTGAGGAGGAGTCAATGCAAAACTCAGATATCTTCCACCTCTACCTATCTGAGTGCAGAGAGGAGGACAGAGAACAGTGGACACACAGTTTAACATGATGGACTATAGGACAGGACTGCTGCTTTTAACTCTCTGCTGATCTTGATTTGACATTCCCATTTGTATTACTAACATATTTCACATAAAGATTTTCTCTGATCTTTGTACCAAGGTAATGCATGACATGCTTATCATATTTGGTTGACCTGTACAACATCTGGATTGTCATTCAGTAGTAACTGGATGGCCTGGATCAGACAGGCTCCTGGAAAAGGACTGGAGTGGGTTGCTACTGCTGATACTGGTGGTAGTAAATACTACTCTCAGTCAGTCCAAGGCCGGTTTATCATCTCCAGAGACAACAGCAGAGAGCAGCTGTATCTGCAGATGAACAGTCTGAAGACTGAAGATTCTGCTGTTTATTATTGTGCTCGAGACCCACAGTAACTGGAGTTGGTTGAGCAGCTGTACAAAATCCTACAGTACTCATTCTTACTGGCTGGTAGTGCACACGTTTGAAATATCTTTCATAAAATGTATATATTTAAACATTCTATATTACATTTTTGTTGTTTTCAGGTTGTTAAGTTGTTTTATATTCTGTGATTTTATTTTCATATGTGTTTTTATTAAAAATGTATAATCCTCCCTGCATTATACACAAACTTGAAAACACAAAATACAATAAAGATCACTCATTGATACAAGGTCCAAAGACAGCCCAACAATCTGGTTGCTGAAATTAAACTTCTACAAATACTTTACATTTCTACAAAGTAAGAAACAATACTGTCTGTAAATGATATGATGTGGAATCTATGAGACTGAAAAATAATGTTACTGTTTCTTTTATAAAATCACTAGAGGACAGTCAGTGTCTAGTTTCTCTCTCCTCTGTTACTAAAAGGAGAAACTCAGATCTGCTGTTCTCATTGATCTTAACTGACTGATACTCAAACTCTGAAATTATTCATATTGCTCTGTAATAAAATCAATAGGTAAATAAGAATATGTCACTCTTTTCATCACATACTGTAATTTCATTAAAATTATTTCTAAGAGAAAACAGCTGAAAGTGGAGATGAGTGATGACAGCATTTAACATTATTGTTTAGATTGAATTTACTGGTATCGTGTATGGAATTAACTATTTTATATAAAAGAGATTTTTAATGTTTGAAGACAGAATAATAACATAGTCATTAAGGAATTATTGTTGTGTATTAACACAAATGTAAGTCGAGAAAGTAAGTGGAGACAATACTGACAGTTTAATGCAATAAAGTTATCTGTACCTAGATATGAAGAAATCAAAAAATCCAGGCATATTTTCACTCTGCAGATATAATAACACTGAACAAACTCTTCTATTGACTCCAGTTAGACCAACATTGATGCTTCATATGTTTGATTTTATGCAAACTCAGTGACCTTCCTTGTTTCTCAGCTATAAAAACATCACATCAGGCTGTCAGTGGAGTTCACAGCACGTCAGTTTCAACATAAACCATGTTCTCTGTAGCTCTGCTGCTGCTGTTGGCAGATGGATGTGAGTCTCTCTGGATTTGTTAAAGTCAACAGTTCATCTGTTGCAGTATAACTTGATAATTTGCTACAAAACATTTTCTTTTTTAACAGGTATGAAGTGTGAACAGTTGACCCAGCCAGCCTCTGTGACTGTGCAGCCAGGTCAACGTCTGACCATCACCTGTCAGGTCTCTTATTCTCTTGGCTACCTCACAGCTTGGATCAGACAGCCTGCAGGGAAAGGACTGGAGTGGATTGGAATGAAAAATACTGGAGATTCATACTACAAAGATTCACTAAAGAACAACTTCAGTATCAGCTTTGACTCTTCCAGCAAGACAGTGACTCTAAATGGACAGCATGTGCAGCCTGAAGACACTGCTGTGTATTACTGTGCCAGAGAGCCACAGTAACACAAACCATCAGTAGACCTGAACAAAAACCCCTCAGAGCCTGAACACTTGTAACATGAAGCCACCAGAGGAGGAGCCCTCAGACCACTAATGGTTTCAACACCAGCTCACTGTTACAGTAAGGAGAGAAACACACAGACACAAATGGTTCTTAATTCAATTTAACAGCCACAGTTTTCATCAATTTAAATACTTTAAAATTACAATAAATGATACATCATAATATGTATATACTGTATAATCTTCAAGTGATGGAATAAATTCAGCTCACAACTTCATTTTAAAAGAATGTAATCTAACAGTAGAAATGAATCCTCAAAGTCAGTGTCTCTTCCATAATATTATTAATAATTATGTAAATCATAACTGCATCAGTAACGGAATAGTGTTAAGGAAACATCATTGTGATGTTAACGGAACACGCCGACTTATTGGGACTTTAGTTTATTCACCGTAACCCCCAGAGTAAGACACATAGTAAGTCGATACATACCCTTCTCATCTCCGTGCGTGTTGTAACTCTGTCTGACGGTTCCACCGGTAGCTTAGCCTAGCACAGAACCTGCAGGTAACTGGTTGCAACTAGCCTACTGCTCCGAATAAGTGACAAAATAACGCCAACATGTTCCTGTTTACATGTCGTGATTTGTAGAGTCACAGCGTGTACAAAAAACAACGTGACATGAGACACAGCCATCTTCTAACCGTAAACAAACTGGGAACTATATTCACAGAAAGCCTTGCTGCAAAGCAAATCACTCCGCCCAAGTAGCAGAAGTAGCAGAGCTTAGCATTTCTGAGAATATAGTTCCCAGTTTGTTTACGGTTAGAAGATGGCTGTGTCTCATGTCACGTTGTTTTTTGTACACGCTGTGACTATACAAATCACAACATGTAAATAGGAACATGTTGGCGTTATTTTGTCACTTATTCGGAGCAGTAGGCTAGTTGGAACCAGTTACCTGCAGGTTCTGTGCTAGGCTAAGCTACTGGGGTAACCGTCAGACAGCATTACAACCATGGTTACAACACGCACGGACATGAGAAGGGTATATATGGACTTATCTAACTCTGGGGGTTACGGTGAATAAGTGTCCCAATAAAGTCCCAATAAGTCGGCGTGTTCCTTTAATTAGTCAAACTACAAAAAAAAGTATTTTCATTAACTAACGTACTTGTCAGAGATTAAAGTTCCACCTTTTCTTAGTGAGAGATGACGACCTGAACATTTCATCTTCATTTTGAATTATTCAAATATACTTTAGTCAGCTGATTTACTGTCATCAGTATGTAAATCAGCCTCCTTGTGTGTGGCCTCATAAAGAACTGAATTGTGTGTGTGTCAGTGAGAGACAGAAGAGCTCACATCAGTTCAGTTTCAACATCAACATGTTCTCTGTAGCTCTGATACTGCTGCTGGCTGCTGGATCCTGTGAGGAGCTTTCAGTGGATTCACTCTAATACACACATTAGAAACACTGAATAGTCAGATGAATGATGGAGATAATGTTGATTTGTGTTTCCACAGGTGTGAACAGTATTGATCTCATCCAGACAGACTCAATGGTTGTTCAGCCTGGACAGTCTCTGACCATCAGCTGTCAGGTCTCTGGTTATTCTTTGACTGATAACAGCTATGCAACAGGTTGGATCAGACAGAGTGAAGGAAAACCAATGGACTGGATTTCCCATCAGTGGGGTGGAGGAAACTTTTACCAAAATAATGCTCTGAAGAACAAGTTCAGCTACAGCAGAGACACTTCTGCTCTAACAGTGACTCTAAAAGGACAGAATGTGCAGCCTGAGGACACAGCTGTGTATTACTGTGTACGTTACCCCACAGTGATACAAACCACCAACAGACTGCACAAATACCCAGCAACCAGCAAAACTCAACCACACACACATGTTCTAAATGTGAACATTAATAAAGACAGCACTCTCTAATGAGTTAATACAATTAATGTTTATGGAATTCAAACTAACTATATGTAAACAATATTACACAAAATCATATTCATAAGTACAAACCATGCATGTTATAATGACAAAGCGAGATGATAATAGAGCAATTTTCAGAAATGCTTTTAATGTTAGTGATCAGACTAAAACTGTAGTTTATTTATGTTATTGTGAATGCTCTCATTTGCTGCCTATTATGTTCAAAGTGACTAATGAGAAACAAAACCTTGATAACAAGATAATTCATAATTGAATACATGTAATTAAACTTTGTATGTTAATGTGTCAGATGTCATTTGTGTGTATTAGAATACATATACGGTTGTGGTGTTAATATTGATAAACATTTTACACAAATTAAAACATGTCAAACAAACATTAAAACAGCTGACTTGGTGGGTTGACTCTGACTCAGTTTCATTAAATATCTCCAGTCCAGATGTTTCCTCCCTGTGAGGAGGAGTCAATGCAAAACTCAGATATCTTCCAGCTCTACTTATCTGAGTGCAGAGAGGAGGACAGAGAACAGTGGACACACAGTTTAACATGATGGACTATAGGACAGGACTGCTGCTTTTAACTCTCTGCTGGGCAGGTGAAGATTTTCACTGATCTTAATTTGACATAGCTTTTATTTGGTGTCATCAGCTTATTTCACTCAATGTTTTTTATCCACTTGACAGGTGTTGATGGTCAGACTCTGACAGAATCTGAACCAGCGATTAAAAGACCTGGAGAATCCCACAGATTGACCTGTACAACATCTGGATTCACACTCAGCAGCTACTATATGGCCTGGGTCAGACAGGCTCCTGGAAAAGGACTGGAGTGGGTTGCGAGTATCTACAGTAGTAGCTACTACTCTCAGTCAGTTCAGGGCCGGTTTACCATCTCCAGAGACGACAGCAGACAGCAGCTGTTTCTGCAGATGAACAGTCTGAAGACTGAAGATTCTGCTGTTTATTATTGTGCTCGAGAGCCACAGTGACTGGAGTTGGTTGAGCAGCTGTACAAACTACTACAGTATTCTTACTGGGCTGATGAAGCCAAATAATGAAGATGATATATGTATGTAATATTTATACCATATATTTTTACATTATATTTTTAATATTACTATTTTTTTCTATGTTTTTTCCCCTAAGGTTTACATTAAATATCATTTTTAGATAATAAATTACCCTTCGTCTCTTCACCTTCATTATATAACGTCCTGCTTTCCTGAGAAATATTATTACTCAATATTAAACACACAAAAACACAATAAAGACCACTTGTTGGTAAAAGTGCCAAAAACATCACAACGATCTGGTTGCTTAAATTAAACTACTTCAACTCCTGCAGTAAGAAACATTTCTTGTCTTTCCTCATCCTCCCTGGGCTGATAAACTCTGCACTGTCTCACATGACTAATGTCCTCAGGTCAAGTCATTCAAAATGAGACAACACAGACATTTGAGTATGATTGTTGTATGACTGGCTTTTACGAATTCTGAAAAAAAACTAGTAAAAATCATGCTGCATGATATTTGATATATGATTTTATTTCTGACATAACCACACACATATGAAGGTAAAACCCAACTTTTTTATTCATGAAAAGAGCAAAATTTCAAAGTGGCTTGTTTGGTGCATATTTATCCATGTAGCTCTCAGTCTCGGCCCCCTAGCAGATGGGTCTGACCGCATACGCTGAGTTTGCTTGGGGGGGCAGGAGGAGCGCTGCCCCCTGGTGGCTCAAACAGGTAATTGCATTGTTTAAAAAATTAGTGGAATAATTACATCTGGCATGACCAGATATTTTATAAATATCTTAAATAACACAAAACAACTAAATGGTGATAGGTAATTCATCTGATTTCATATACTGCTTTAGTAAAAAAATATATTACCTGGCTGACGATGGGAGCAGCAGGACGCAAAAAACGAAAGTTACTGTTACACTATCTGGACATCTTGCCATGCCAACCTTGCAATAAAGGTTTCCTAAATGCCATGTATATAAATGTGATGTCAGCTTACTAATTGATTGCGGGTTTTGTGTAGATTTAGACTTTTATACGTTTAATTCCACTTTGTTTAAACGGCGAAGTGGAGAGGCCTCGTTCACCTGTTTTGAGCTGGCTGGTGAATGTGACGCTCATATCGTCCTTGCTGGATACACCGTGACTCTGTTTGTGGATCTACTGATCGCTGTGGATTACTTTTTTTCCGTGTCATTGGATTACGGCAAAATAAATAAATTTTCTCAACGTGTTTTAACGTTTTATGGTGAGTTTGGAGAGGCATCTCAACAGGCTGTAGGTCGAACACTGATTGTTCACTGTTACATTTTAGTTGAATTTAAGCGTCTGTTTATTGTGTTCCAAAACAGCCGTGCCGCGATGGGATTTCATAAGGGCGAATTGATAAATTGTTACAATGTAACTTAAAATCTGCTTTAAAAATAAACATATGTGTTTTGGAAAATAACGTTCAGCTTCGGCAGCTTTACCTATGTGCTAAAATATACAATGACGAAGCCTAGTGACAAGTCCATAGCAACCAGTGTTGAATTGGTTATATCCCAGCGTCCTTTGCTGAATGGTCTCAATGTTTTATTGTTTTATTTCATGTGAATACTAGTTTACTAGAGGAGTAACTTAGTATCTGAAGTAATGCAGTAATGCATGAAGTGTGCATTTAGTTTCCAGTGCTTATTGTGTTTCCACAACAATGTTAGTGAGTAAATCTACTGAAATGGCCACTACACCATAACAGAGTAGGATGTGTAAGATGAGAATGCAGAGGTTAACTCCTGTACATCATGGCTGTAAAAATCAAATGGTGTCTGTATTTCTTTGCTAAGTGCAAACTTGCATGCAAGGGGAGGATAATGGCTCTTTTTTTAAATAATTTTGCAGGGTAATAGGAGAATTATTAATGACGAGGAGAGGGTCAAGTCTTTTTAGGTTAGAGGCCACAAAACTCCTCTGGTGGCCCCTTAATTAAATAATGAACAGTCCCTAACTACTCCTTTCATTGGCACTTCCCATTGAACAACCCCGTCGGTCGTATTCTCCGCAATAAGTGTGGCACAGTGCTTGCACAGTACGATTTTTCACAGCAAACGGTATTGCCCATCCCTAAACATATTGCTCAAATTACACAATGTACTGACATATTGCACAACCCCAATAGCCTACGTATCGCACAAATTACATAATGCACTGACAATGCACAACCTCAATAGACTACGCATTGGACAACTAACATATTGCACAACCCCAATAGCCTATGCATTGCACAAATGACATAAATGACACCCTAATAGCCTACATATTGCACAAATGACACATTTCCACATAGCCCATGCAGTACGCTACTTATCGCCCGACAAAATAGGACACAACCCAGCCAGCCTACATGGTGGTGTTGAGAAGCTTAATGGACATAGGCACAAATGAGTGTTTATGTCGGTTTAGCCTGCATCTAGGAACCCTGAATCTTCTACCAGAGGGTAAAAGCTGAAATTCTGGGTGAAGTATGTGAGTCGGATCGGAAACTATTTTTTGTGCCTGTCTGATAACCAACTGCTCATAAATTGTCTGGGGGGACAGATGTTTTTGACCCCCATAATCTTCATAGCTGTCTGTACTTGATGGGCAATCTGTGATTTGGACTGTACTGTTAGGTTACCATACCATGTTGTGATGCCATATCTTAGAATACTCTCTAGTATTGCATGATAGAACAACAACATCATTTTTTGCTCAACTCCATACACTCTAAGTCTTCGTAGAAAAAGCATCCTCTGTTGAAATCTGGAACAGAGAGTGTTCACGTGGTCCTTCCAGCTAAGTGCATTATCGATATGCACACCAAGGTACTTGTAAGAGCTAACCTGGGTAATGGGTAAGTTGTTGATCACTACCAGTGTTGGGCAAGTTACTTCCAAAATGTAATACATTATAGATTACTAGTTACTGTCATTTGAGAGTAATTAGATATATTACAATATTACTGTCTCTGAATTGTAATGCGTTACACTACTTTTGCATTACTTTTGAGTTACTTTCACCAAAATAACAGGGGAAGTTTGATTTGGCAGCTAGCTTGTGAATTTCACCACCGGATCAATAAAGTCTCGTCTTTATCCACTTTAATACATCATAGATTATTTATATTTTGTATAATTAATATAAATATGCAAAGTAACTAAAGCTATACAAAATAGATAAGTAAAACATGTAATAGGCAAGTAGGAGAAAATGAAAATACTCAAAAGTATGGCATTGTTGTAAAATGTTTGTTTATAGCACTTCAATAAGAAATTCATGTTGTTTAGTTTAAAACACTCTAAAGGAAATGTTCAATTATAGTGTGATTAAAACTCACTATTAACATTATTTACAGTACTTGATTTACAGCTGATTTGTGAAAAGGTAGCCTACACAACCTTATTTAACAGTAATTTAGTTTTACTGCGAACCGTCACAGGAAGTGCTTTTATTTTGAAGTAGGCTACACGGAAGTTGTCTGTTGTGTAGCCTACTCTTGCTAGCTTACTGAGATGCAACATGTCCACTTTCTTGTTTGTAAAACTGCAACATATTGAACAGTAAATGGTCACAGTAAAAGACAAGCGTTTTTGGTCGTCATTCGAAGCCATTCCACTACGGGCGTAGTTACTCTCCACGGCTGATAAAAATGCAACGATATTTACGTGTAGCAAGCCTCAACATTAATTCCCGACATGTTTATATCTGTCAGCCGCTGACGTACCGTCACCTGTTGGGACATACATGCTGTCCGTACCGTCTCTGGTTCTGACCACGGGAACAGAAAAAGGACAGCTCACTTCAACGCAGCGTAATAACTCCTGAAAATAATATCCATCTCGCAAATGTATTTGTCTCTGCAGTCATCTCAACCATCGAATACAGCGACAGGAAAATAATACGGCTTTTTTTTTTTCCTGTGAAGAAATGTGTCGCGGTGTTGGTGAATTCTTAAAAAAACCAATGCACCACTAAATGTTGCGTTAAAATGCGTTGTAACTCGCGTTACTGAGATTGTAACGAGTATAATATTACCGAAATTTAATTAGTAATGCGTTATATTACTGCATTACAGCAAAAAGGAATACATTACTGTAATTGCGTTACTTTTGTAACGCGTTACTCCCAACACTGATCACTACACAGACACGTCTACTAGCTCGGTGACATTAACAGGAGTGAATGTGCAGCCTGAGGACACAGCTGTGTATTACTGTGTCCGTGTAAGCTACACAGTGATGCAAACCACCAACAGACCTGCACAAATACCCAGCAACCAGCATGTGACTCAAACACTAATTTACATGAGATTGCTATGGATAAAAGCGTCAAATGTAATGTAATCATTAATTCTTCAGTTCAACTTAACATGTACCATACAAACGGCCTTTATTTATGGTTAAATTATAGAACGGTAACACTTTATAATAATGGGACTGGAAATCTTTGTGACCCGTCAAATAAAAAACATTGTCAAGTAGTAAGTTAGTAAAAAGTAAAATTCATAAATATCCTACTTGGGTGAGCATTGTTCTCAGGCATTACTGTTTAAGTGCCTTATGTTGTTGTGAATACAGGAACCATAAAAATGCATCTGCAGTATACTGTAGTTTGTGTCAATGTAGTGACCTCAGTATTATTTTACCAACCCACAGTACAGGTTTTCTGAATAAATGTACACTGCTGTGACTGGTCAATTCTTTGAAGAAGATATGAACATCATTAATAAATCAGAAATCTTGATGATTCAAATACCTTAATTGATGCATTAATTAACGTAATGTTCCTGCATTAAGTCATGCATGATATCCTATTAATCTTTGTACATTCCTGAAGTACAACATGAATTCATGATCTTTCTTGCATGAAGTCATGCATGAATTCACGACAATTCATCTACTATAATTACAAAGTGTAACCGATAGAACAATACAAAACAAAAAGTGCTCTTGTCTCTGAATGTGATATTGTATCTAACATAGAATGACAAGCAACTATAATTAAAAAATGAACAAATAATAAATTATACAAACTATAACAGAGTGCTGGTTTAGGAGCCACTCCCTCCCCATTATGTCCTGATGCAAATCTTCAGTGTGTGCAGTGTACTTCTGTCCTGCTGACTGCTCTTGTTCTTTGTGTGGAGCATCAGATGTCACATCTCCAGCCTCAGGATGATGAACACACTCACTCTTCTGCTGGTTGCTCTCTCTCTGCCCTGTGAGTTCTCCTGCTTCTTGCTGTGTTTTCTTTTCTCAGACAACATGGACTGATGGTCAGTCAGTGACACCAGAAAACTTCCCAGATGCCTGTCTCACTTTATTCTGTGGTTCTTCTCTCCTTTCATCTCATCAGGTTGTACAGGTCAAAGTATGGAGTCTATTCCTTCCAGTTCAGTAGTGAAAAAGCCTGGGGAGACTCTCAGTCTCTCGTGCAGGGGATCTGGCTTCACATTTAGCTGCTGCACCATGCACTGGATCAGACAACCTGCAGGAGAAGGAATGGAATGGATAGGGAGAGGCTTCTCTGCTTCAAGTAGTAACACTTATGCCAGCAGTGTGCAGGGCCATGTAGAAATCAGTAGAGATGACAGCAACAGCATGGTGTATCTGAGACTGTCTAACTTAAAGCCAGAGGACTCTGCTGTGTATTACTGTGCAAAACACACACTGGTTAAAGGAAGCAGAGAGGCTTGACAAAAACACCTCATACAATTTATTTTCAAGAATACCTCCAGGTGGCAGTAGAAGATAAGACGTCACATGACACTAAGGAGAATGTCACAGTGTCTCTAAACCAAACACACACGCAAACATACATGCACATTATAAAAAGCAACAGCTGCTGTTGTGGTGTGTGACTTCCTGTTTACAAAACAGTAAATTAAACATGCTTTTACAGTAATGGTTAATAATGTCTATTGTTGATATCGAGCTGTAAGTGTTGCATGTTATATCCAGTATGGATGGCCCTTAATGGCATCATAATGATAATCATAATGTAAAATTATCATTTATTTCCCCCCAGAGATGTGTTGAGTTTCTCTTATAGGAGGAGGAGTCAATGCAAATCTCTGACCTCTTCCATCTCTACATATGTGTTGCAGAGTGAAGGACAGACACTAAATCACTGACATACACGCTGTAGACTGGACAGAGACAACTGGCTTTAACAATGATCACACCTGATTATTTGGTTGTTTTTCTCATCCTGTCATTTAACTGGGCAGGTAAGAACAAGAGATGTTTTTCTGATAAACCTCCTGGTACAAAGACAACATGGCTGCATTACAGAAACTAATGAGCTGTTTAAATGTCTGTAGGTACTGAGGGTCAAACACTGACTGAGTCTGAACCAGTGGTTAAAAGACCTGGAGAATCCCACAGACTGACCTGCACATATTCTGGGTTTGGTGGAGATTATAATAATGCTTGGATCAGACAGGCTGCTGGAAAAGGACTGGAATGGATTGCTTACATCAGCGGTTCTAGTAGCTACATCTACTACTCTCAGTCAGTCAAAGGCCGGTTTACCATCTCCAGAGAAAACAGCAGAGAGCAGCTGTATCTGCAGATGAACAGTCTGATGACTGAAGATTCTGCTGTTTATTATTGTGCTCGAGAGTCACAGTGACACAGGAAGGAGCAACACTGTACAAAAACTCAACATGTCAAAACAAGTCAAAACTTTGCTTTCTTCTTTTCTCATTCACATAATAAGCTTCAGTTCAACATCATCAACACATTCAGAGAAAGAGTCTCAATAAAACTGTTCCATTCACACATGTTTTATTGCAGATCCCCCATATATACTGTAGTTGAAGCAGACATTAAATATTCTGTTAATCTGTTGATTCTGTTGTAAATATAAATCTATTTGTCTGAAATGTTTGACTTGTGTTAGACAATTTGTTAAAAACAAATGGAATTTAAGTTTGTTTTAAGTTTGTAATAATAACTACATTTTCTTTCATGTGTCAAAAATATATTTCATATCACAATTTAAAGCTTTACTTGTGACAGGATAGTCCATCCTTCTTTTATAGCCTGTCAGTGTCCTTCTCTATGCAAAGTGAACTTCTTCACAGTCTGCTATAAAGACTTGATCTCATGCTGTCAGTTGCAGCAGAAGAAGAGAAGCTCCCATCAGATCACCTTCAATAACAACCATGTTCTCTGTAGCTCTGCTGCTGCTGCTGCTGGCTGCTGGATCCTGTAAGTCTCACTGAGGCAGAGACACTGACAGTATGATCACAGCACACTGTTCACTGCTATTACACTGATTCAATACTCAACATGTTTTCCTCCACAGGTGTGAAGTGTGAACAGTTGACACAGCCAGCCTCTGTGACTGTGCAGCCAGGTCAACGTCTGACCATCACCTGTCAGGTCTCTTATTCTGTTGGTAGCTACTACACAGCTTGGATCAGACAGCCTGCAGGGAAAGGACTGGAGTGGATTGGATATGGCTGTGTTGGATGCACCACATACTACAAAGATTCACTGAAGAACAAGTTCAGTATCAGCTTGGACTCTTCCAGCAACACAGTGACTCTAAATGGACAGAATGTGCAGCCTGAAGACACTGCTGTGTATTACTGTGCCAGAGAGCCACAGTAACACAAACCATCAGTAGACCTGAACAAAAACCCCTCAGAGTCTGAACATTTGTAACATGAAGCCACCAGAGGAGGAGCCCTCAGACCACTAATGGTTTCAACACCAGCTCACTGTTACAGCAAGGAGAGAAACAGACACAAGACAAATGTAGCTCAGCGTAAGTTCTTACAGGAAGACTTCATATTCCTTTTTCATCACTCCTAGTTGATCAGCTGTTTCTCAGCATGTCACTTGTCAGTAGGCAATCAGATTCAGCTGTGTCGTTAATTAAACCAATCAGAGTTGGGCATTTGTCACAAGCCTATCACAGCATGACATCCTGTTTTAAATCTGCTCTCTCCTCTGCGGTTGTCAGTTGTCGTGTCTAAACTTTTGTTTATTTATATTATTGTGAATGATCTAATGTGCTGCCCATTACGCTCAAAGTGACTAATGAGAAACAGAGCCTTAATACCAAGATTAATCATAATTTAAGTATTTTGAATAAACCTTGAGAAAAACAGATGTAATTTGTGTATTGTTAGAATACATGTGGCTATAATGTTAATACTGATAAACATGTTACACAAATTAAGACTCTTGCACATTAATTTTTCATTAATAAATGAATTTAATAAATAAATAGAATTATAGGCTATAGGCTATAATTGACTATAGGACAGGACTGCTGCTTTTAACTATCTGCTGGGCAGGTGAAGATTTTCATTGATATTTATTTGACACAGTTTTAATTTCTATAACTGACATTTTTCACATTTTCTTTTGTCCTGACAGGTGTTGATGGGCAGACTCTAATAGAATCTGAACCAGTGGTTAAAAGACCTGGAGAATCTCACAGATTGACCTGTACAGCCTCTGGGTTTAACTTTTGTTTTTTATGTGTCAGATGTCATTTGTGTATTATTAGAATGAATATGGTTGTGGTGTTAATGCCGGCTAACATTTTACACAAATTAAAACATGTCAGACAAACATTTAAACAACTGACTTGGAGGGTTGACTCCTGCACATTCATTTCCTAGTTTAATTAAATATCTCCAGTCCAGATGTTTCCTCCCTGTGAGGAGGAGTTAATGCAAAACTCAGATATCTTCCACCTCTACTTATCTGAGTGCAGAGAGGAGGACAGAGAACAGTGGACACACAGTTTAACATGATGGACTATAGGACAGGACTGCTGCTTTTAACTATCTGCTGGGCAGGTGAAGATTTTCACTGATCTTGATTTGAAGTTGTCTTTAAAACATTACCAAAATAGAAAAGCAACTGATTATTTTCTTTATTTGACAGGTGTCGATGGTCAGACTCTGACAGAATCTGAACCAGCAGTTAAAAGAACTGGAGAATCCCACAGATTGACCTGTACAACATCTGGATTGTCATTCAGTAGCTACTGGATGGCCTGGATCAGACAGGCTCCCGGAAAAGGACTGGAGTGGGTTGCAAGTAGCTATGACAGTAGCTACATCTACTACTCTCAGTCAGTCCAAGGCCGGTTTACCATCTCCAGAGACAACAGCAGAGAGCAGCTGTATCTGCAGATGAACAGTCTGAAGACTGAAGATTCTGCTGTTTATTATTGTGCTCGAGACCCACAGTGACTGGAGTTGGTTGAGCAGCTGTACAAAATCCTGCAGTACTCATTCTTTCAGGCTGGTAGTGCACAAGTTTGAAATATTTTTCATAAAATGTATATATTTAAACATTTTATATTACATTTTTGTTGTTTTCAGGTTGTTAAGTTGTTTTATATTCTGTAATTTTATTTTCATATATGTTTTTTTATTATAAATGAATAATCCTCCCTGTATTATACACAAACTTGAAAACACATTAAAAACGCAATAAAGATCACTCATTGATACAAGGTCCAAAGACAGCCCAACAATCTGGTTGCTGAAATTAAACTTCTACAAATACTTTACATTTCTACAAAATAAGACACAATACTGTCTGTAAATGATATGATGTGGAATCTATGAGAATGAAAAATAATGTTACTGTTTCTTTTATAAAATCACTAGAGGACAGTCAGTGTCTAGTTTCTCTCTCCTCTGTTACTAAAAGGAGAAACTCAGATCTGCTGTTCTCATTGATCTTAACTGACTGATACTCAAACTCTGAAATGATTCATATTGTTCTGTAATAAAATCAATAGGTAAATAAGAATATGTCACTCTTTCCATCACATACTGTAGTTTTATTAAAATTATTAATATATATAAATATATTAAGAGAAAACAGCTGAAAGTGGAGATGAGTGATGACAGCATTTAACATTATTGTTTAGAGTGAATTTACTTGTATTGTGTATGGAGATAACTATTTTATATAAAAAAGATTATTAATGTTTAAAGATAGAATAATAATATATTCAATAAGGTATTATTGTTGTGTATTAACACAAATGAAAGTCTAGAAAATATGTGGAGACAATATTGACAGTTTAATACATATCTGTACCTAGATATGAAGAAATAAAACATGACACACATATTTTCACTCTGCAGATATAATAACACTGAACAAACTCTTCTATTGACTCCAGTTAGACCAACATTGATGCTTCATATGTTTGATTTTATGCAAACTCAGTGACCTTCCTTGTTTCTCAGCTATAAAAACATCACATCAGGCTGTCAGTGGAGTTCACAGCACGTCAGTTTCAACATAAACCATGTTCTCTGTAGCTCTGCTGCTGCTGTTGGCAGCTGGATGTGAGTCTCTCTGGATTTGTTGAAGTCAACAGTTCTTCTTTTGCATTATAACTTGATCATTTGTTACAAAACATTTTCTTTTTTAACAGGTGTGAAGTGTGAACATTTGACCCAGCCAGCCTCTGTGACTGTGCAGCCAGGTCAACGTCTGACCATCACCTGTCAGGTCTCTTATTCTCTTGATAGCTACTACACAGCTTGGATTAGACAGCCTGCAGGGAAAGGACTGGAGTGGATTAGTAGAGATACAAACGTCAAAGATTCACTGAAGAACAAGTTCAGTATCGACTTAGAGACTTCCAGCAACACAGTGACTCTAAATGGACAGAATGTGCAGCCTGAAGACACTGCTGTGTATTACTGTGCCAGAGAGCCACAGTAACACAAACCATCAGTAGACCTGAACAAAAACCCCTCAGAGCCTGAACACTTGTAACATGAAGCCACCAGAGGAGGAGCCCTCAGACCACTAATGGTTTCAACACCAGACCACTGTTACAGTAAAGAGAGAAACAGACACAACACAAATGGTTCTTAATTCAATTTATCAGCCACAGTTTTCATCAATTTAATTACTTTAAAATTACAATCAATGATACATCAAAATAAAAAGTCTTATTCATAAATACTAACCATGAATGTTATAATAGTATGACACAGTGAGATCAATACAAAGCAGTTGTCATAAATGATACTAGATGTTGGTGATCAGAATGAAACCGATTATTTATATTATTGTGAATGCTCTCATGTGCTGCCCATTCTGCTCACAGAGACCAATGAGAAACAGAGCCTTGATACCAAGATTAAACATAATTTAAGTATTTTGAATAAACCTTGAGAAAAACAGATGTAATTTGTGTATTGTTAGAATACATGTGGCTATAATGTTAATACTGATAAACATGTTACACAAATTAAGACTCTTGCACATTCATTTTTCATTAATAAATGAATTTAATAAATAAATAGAATTATAGGCTATAGGCTATAATTGACTATAGGACAGGACTGCTGCTTTTAACTATCTGCTGGGCAGGTGAAGATTTTCATTGATATTTATTTGACACAGTTTTAATTTCTATAACTGACATTTTTCACATTTTCCTTTTGTCCTGACAGGTGTTGATGGGCAGACTCTAATAGAATCTGAACCAGTGGTTAAAAGACCTGGAGAATCTCACAGATTGACCTGTACAGCCTCTGGGTTTAACTTTGGTAGCTCTTGGATGGCCTGGATCAGACAGGCTCCTGGAAAAGGACTGGAGTGGTTAGCAACTATCAAATATGATAGTGCTAGCATCTACTACTCTCAGTCAGTTCAAGGCCGGTTTATCATCTCCAGAGACAACAGCAGAGAGCAGCTGTTTCTGCAGATGAACAGTCTGAAGACTGAAGATTCTGCTGTTTATTATTGTGCTCGACAGCCACAGTGACTGGAGTTGGTTGAGCAGCTGTACAAAATCCTGCAGATCCCGTTCTTATAGATATATTCTTAGAAAAAAATATTTTTTTATAGCTTTTGTTGTTTTCAATAAAAACATGACAATGTGCCCTGAAAAAGATAGACATTATTAACTACCAACAACAATATCTTACTTTAATTTCAATTTATTGAATTTATTTGAGATATAGCATATCATTTTAGAGGGGGTCCTATCAATTATCACTTCCTTACAAAAGAGCCAAAGACAGCAAAATAATCTTTATCCAGGTATGAATAAATAAATACTACATACACATTTCAGCCATGTGGCATCTAAAGTGGGAGTGACAAATAATGTTACATTTTCTTTCATAAAAACCATAGAAGGGGTCAGTCTCAAGTTTCTCTGTCCTCTATATGGAAACACTTAGTTCTGCTTATCTCATTGATTTTGACTGACTGCCACTCAAAACTACAATTTTATACTCAGACCCTTTGAGAGCTTGCTTCACCCCAACAGAAATAGAACATTTAGGTGCTGGATCAGCAGTGACTGATTCTTCATATATTAATTTAGTTGTATAGTTCTCCTTTTCATCATTTCAAATCAATTTCAATATAAACAGCTAGAAGACTGAAGGAGCTGCTGTTTATTCTTGTGTATGTAAGCCATTGGGTTGGAAGCTGAATGGATACTGTAATAATACTGCAATAAGGCAAACTTTTACTTCCTTGGCTCTTGGAGGAAAAACTAAGCATTCCTTTGTCACATTGTTTCCTCTATTAGCAGTAATCCACCTCACTTAGGTGAACAATAACCTTTTAAATTAACGTCTTAGACTGACATTACAGCTTGTACTTTATACATTGAACTACACACCACACAATCTTACCCTCTTAGAAATGCACACAGTTGAAAAACTGTCAAAAACAATGAAGAACATATTTATTTCAGTCTGTTTCGAAAACCTCTCTCTCTCTCTCTCTCTCTCTCTCTCTCTCTCTCTCTCTCTCTCTCTCTCTCTCTCTCTCTCTCTCTCTCTCTCTCTCTCTCTCTCTTTCCTACAGAGTCCAGCACTTCTGACGGAAAACTGTATCTCCCGCTGCTAAATGTTAATTGCATGTAATGCATAATCCCCACCCATTCTGTCAACACATTATATAATCCCCATAACCCTCTGCAGTTGCAGACTGAGTCAAGTTCCCACCATGACAGTTGTACAAAGTGTCCTCCTCTTGGCTCTCATTTCAGGTGAGTGAAGTCGGGGTTGAGTGAAGGAGGAGAAATGGAGCTTTGGATGTCGGCTGGCTCCCTGTAATGTAAACTCTGTCTCTTCCAGCTGCTCAGGGCCAGTCCCTCACCTCCTCAGAGCCAGTGGTGAGCAGACCTGGACAACCAGTCACTCTGTCCTGTAATGTGAACGGACTGCCTCTAGCTTGGCTGCACTGGATTCGTCAGAAACCAGGGAAAGGACTGGAATGGATCGGACGCATTGATAGCGGAACTGACACAATATTTGCCCAAAGTGTCCGAGGCCAGTTTTCCATCACCAAAGACACTTCCCAAAATCTTGTGCCCTTAGAGGTTAAAAGTCTGAAACAAGAAGACTCTGCAGTTTTGAATGTGAAGTTTCACATTCAAAACTTATTTTTTTTTACGGCTTCAAATCTTTTTTTTTCAGTTTCAGATCTGTTTTTCAGTTTCAGATCAGTTTTTTTCAGTTTCAGACTTTTGGCCCTGATTTTGCGTAGGGGGCGTGGCTTCAACTCAGAGGGGCGTGGAATTATGAGTAGCAGCCTAACAAAGAAGGCAGAAGACTCTCCTCAGTCATGTTGCCTTCAGGAAATTGTGTTACTGCGAGAACTATGACTGAATGCTTTCTATCCACCATATACATGTGATTTTTACTAAAGAAACTGATGCCAGTGACAAAGTTCCATTTAAAAAACTGTTTTGGACAACACGTGGTACCAATTACACTATAACAGCAATAAACTGTGCCAGATTGTGCAGTTCAGCAGGAACAATGACTTCTCCCACTTCCATGTACGACTTTGAATGTATGCACCACAGTATTCCGTTCTCTTAATACATCCATGCAGTATTCACTCGGCAGTCAGCATGGCGTCCGCTCCACCAAGGCAACCCTGGCGCCAGCGCACAGGTAAGACATGTGAAAGATATTAGCATTTTTTAATAGATACTTTGGGACATTATCCCCGCAGTGGCATTTTTTTGTCATTAACACAAAGGGAAAATAGGTGGACAGCTGGACAAAGCTGGAAATGAAGCATTGCAGCCACTGTCGAGTTATGGTCATTCTGACAAACAGAGGTTAACAAAGACACTACATGTTAAAGTCAAAAAGCTTGAGCTGGACACTGAAATTAGTATAAAAACACCAGCTAGTGTGAAGCTAACATTAGTTAATGCTAACCTTTATAATAACAACAGGTTCCTTTTTTTCTTTTTGTAGCTCCAGACCAACCCACAATTACATGCCATGTGTTTGAATCTATGCAAACTCAGAAATCTTCCTGGTGACCCAGTTATAAAGACTTCACATGAGACTGTCAGTGGAGGTTAAAGAGGATCAGAACTCACATCTTGTCAGTTTCAACATAAACCATGTTCTCTGAAGCTCTGCTGCTGCTGTTGTTAGCTG
The DNA here is from genome assembly GCF_008315115.2 of Sander lucioperca. Classification (NCBI taxonomy): domain Eukaryota; kingdom Metazoa; phylum Chordata; class Actinopteri; order Perciformes; family Percidae; genus Sander; species Sander lucioperca. Next base: position 13,120,526 of record NC_050193.1, on the reverse strand, counting down.
GATGTGAGTCTCTTTGTCAAAGTCAGTAGTTCTTCTTTTGCAGTACAACTTGATCATTTGTTAGAAAACCTTTTCTTTTTTTAACAGGTGTGAAGTGTGAGCAGTTGACCCAGCCAGCCTCTGTGACTGTGCAGCCAGGTCAACGTCTGACCATCACCTGTCAGGTCTCTTATTCTCTCAGCAGCTACTACACAGCTTGGATCAGACAGCCTGCAGGGAAAGGACTGGAGTGGATTGTAAGTGGACGTGTTGGATCCACAACGTACTACAAAGATTCACTGAAGAACAAGTTCAGTATCAGCTTGGACTCTTCCAGCAACACAGTGACTCTAAATGGACAGAATGTGCAGCCTGAAGACACTGCTGTGTATTACTGTGCCAGAGAGCCACAGTAACACAAACCATCAGTAGACCTGAACAAAAACCCCTCAGAGCCTGAACACTTGTAACATGAAGCCACCAGAGGAGGAGCCCTCAGACCACTAATGGTTTCAACACCAGCTCTCTGTTACAGTAAAGAGAGAAACATACACAACACAAATGGTTCTTAATTCAATTTGACAGCCACAGTTTGTATCAATTTAAATACTTTGAAATTTCAATCAATGATAAATCATTATATGTTCATAACTATAATCTTCAAGTGATGGAATAAATTCAGCTCACAACTTTATTTTAAACGAATGTAATATAACTACAGTAGAAATTAATCCTCAAAGTCAGTGTCACTATTATTTAATAATTATGTAAATCCTAATTGCATCAGTAATGGAATACTCTTTAGGAAACATCATTGTGATGTTAATTAGTCAAACTACAAACAAAAATCTTTTCATTAACTATCTAACATGTTTTTGTCAGAGGTTAAAGTTCCACCTTTCCTTTATGAGACATGAAGACCTGAACATTTCATCTTCATTTTGAATTATTCAAATATACTTTAGTCAGCTGATTTACTATCATCAGTATGTAAATCAGCCTCCTTGTGTGTTGCCTCATAAAGAAGTGAACTGTGTGTGTGTGTGTCAGTGAGAGACAGAAGAGTTCACATCAGTTCAGCTTCAACATCAACATGTTCTCTGTAGCTCTGATACTGCTGCTGGCTGCTGGATCCTGTGAGGAGCTTTCAGTGGATTCACTCTAATACACACATTAGAAACACTGAATAGTCAGATGGATGATGGAGATAATGTTGATTTGTGTTTCCACAGGTGTGAACAGTATTGATCTCATCCAGACAGACTCAATGGTTGTGCAGCCTGGACAGTCTCTGACCATCAGCTGTCAGGTCTCTGGTTATTCTTTGACTGATAACAGCTATGCAACAGGTTGGATCAGACAGAGTGAAGGAAAACCAATGGACTGGATTTCCCATCAGTGGGGAACAAGTGGCCTTATTCAAAATAATGCTCTGAAGAACAAGTTCAGCTACAGCAGAGACACTTCTGCTCTAACAGTGACTCTAAAAGGACAGAATGTGCAGCCTGAGGACACAGCTGTGTATTACTGTGTACGTTACCCCACAGTGATACAAACCACCAAGAGACCTGCACAAATACCCAGCAACCAGCATGACTCAACCACACACACTTTGTAAAATGAATGTAAACAAATAAATTATCCAGCAGAGTATATGTGGCCAGTTACTCCCTGATAGATCAGAATCAGAATCAGAATCAGAATCAGAAAAGCTTTATTGCCAAGTATGTTTTTTATACATACAAGGAATTTGTTCTGGTGTTGTAGGTGCAGGTCACATTCTCTAAAATAAGTTAAACAAACAGGTTAAACAGAACAAACAATATAAGTAAATAAATATATGTATATATATATATATATATATATATATATATATATATATATATATATATATATACACACACAGTTTTCCTACATGGGCAATTCAATGCCATATTCAGATTTGAGATGTAATGTGAAGAAACTGCTTAGATATTGGAAAAATAGTTGTTTTTACTATGAATAATTACTCAGTTATTATTATTATTATTATTATTATTATTATTATTATTATTATTATTATTATTATTATCAGGCTACATCTGTAAGATGTATGGTGTGCCCGAGGTTGATGCATGCAACAAAGCAAGAGTGAAGTTGTTTTGCAAAGGTCGTCCACAAGAGACTCTGCCTCCAACCTCAGATGCAGTGAAGTTTCATATCATGCGTTCACACTATCAAGCGACAATCTGGAACCAAGCTCACCTGCCGCATCCTGATCTTGCTCCAGTGGATGAAATGGGATGGATGCACAATGAAGGTCAATTAGTGCCACGGCTAATTTCTCTGCCACCTATGCCTAAAGCCTGCAGGGAGTTCACTTCATGTGGGTGTACCAAGGGATGCCTCAGCCAACGCTGCAGCTGCAGGTATGTGTATAGGGAATTAGCTGATGTTGATCATTGTGTACAAGAATGTACAAATGTGACTATATACTATAGACTGGTAGAGTATTCCAATGTACCTGTACTTGTACTGGTTGTAATCTTTCTATTCTATTCTATTTAATCTATTCTATTCAGAAAGAGTCGCATGGAATGTATAGACGCATGCAACTGCATTGAAACATTGAAAAGGACTGTGAATAAGCTGTCACTGTAACTTCTACTGGGATATAGTTCAATGATATCAACATGACCCATGGATCTTCCTGCTTTTGGATCTTATTTGATTGACAACTTCTTTATCACTAATGACCACCTTTTTCTCTATACTTGTGTGATTTTCAAGCTGATTATTGACACTTGATCTAAATCAGGACAGGATGTTAAATTCCCCATGTGTGAAAACCTGTGAACATTTAATTAAACTTTGTAACTTTTAGTATTTGTTTGTACATTTGAACTCAAAACAAAATACAAAGTAAGTAAATGTAGCCTGATAATATCAACAATAATAATAATAATAATAATAATAATAATAACGGAGTAATTATTCATAGTAAAAACAAACATTTTTCCAATACCTAAGCAGTTTCTTCACATTACATCTCAAATCTGAATATGGCATTGAATTGCCCATGTAGGAAAACTTACAAAAGCACATTTATTTCATGTTTGTACCTTGTTTAGTCAAAAAGATATACTGAAAAACAGATTTCAGCCTGGCGGTGGCGGCCATTTTGAATTTCTCAATTTTGAGGCATTTTGGGACATTTTTGAGCTTCATATACAGCAGATTTGGATTCAGCACCCCTTAATACCCATAGAAATGTTGTTCAATATAAATAATCACAAAATGCCTCCAGCACTTTAAATAAGCACATTTTCAGAAATTCTGCCTAGACTATAAGGATACCTCCACTGATGAAGGTAGAGTGAACTTCTCTCACTGAGCTGAGCTGTTAATAGTGACCTCTTTCAATATGCTAACAGTGAAATGGTAAAACGTACTTCACAGGTAATTTCAGATTTTTTTTAAAATTATTTTCCCAGCTACACCATCAACTTCATCCTCAACATCAACCGATGCATCACTTCTCAGTGCTGATGTTTCCTCTATAGCACAAGGTACCACCACCACGAGCTCTATAATTATAGCTGATATCCTGCACAGCCCAGAGTTTAAACTGATAAGTGTGTGCTGTCATATTGTTAGAAAAAAAAACAGTGCAAATCACTATTGAATTCCCACCAAACTGTGTAAATACCAGTCACTTTTGCCCATGGACATTTCAGAATTTTTACTATACAGTAGTGCCTGTCAAATTTCTAGGTGTCAGACATTCAGTGATGCATTCTGTACCTCGACAGATGGATTATATTAGTAATAGTATATGCAACACGAGTATTTGCACTTTAAACATTTTTTATTTATGCACAGTTTATGCAACAGCAGTTTATGCACTGTAAACCTTTTTTTATTTATATGAAGTGTGGGTGAACTTAAACTTTATGGCTATGCTGTGGTTCCTGTAGGCTTTGCGTGCGTGCGTGCGGGGCGGGGGGTTGGGGGGGCCTCCATGTCCATTTTGCTTGTGGCCCCCAAATTCCTTTAAACGGCCCTGTGTGTGTCCGACTATGCGTGCTTTCGAACACCCCCCCAACTCTGCCTCTGATTGGCTTAACATGACATTTTACTCAACCTCAGCCAATCGTCAGCATTTATGCGCTTGTCTCGTGCACTGCCCACTAACCAAGGAAGAACAGTAAAAAAAGTCTTTTCCTCTCGGCTCAGACTCAGAGATCTAGTTGGTCTGATGAAAAAAACTGCTTCAAATATAGTAACGCGCCACATTTTTTGGCGGTAACGGTAACGGCGTTATTAAGATGGTAAGAGTAATCAATTAGATTACTTGTTACTGAAAAAAAGTAATGCTGTTAGTAACGCCGTTATTCCCATCACTGCATAAGATAATGTTTGTCGATCTCAAACCAAGCATACAAGGTGATTTAATGAACGAAAACACATTTTTCCAATGATAATTATCTTGATAACTTTTATATATAAACCGTAACACTATTACATTATTTGTAAGTTGCATTTCACAAAAAACATCTGCCAAGTAAATATGTGTTCAAATGTTAGAGTGACTTACAGTAAAACATGGATAATAATGATATTACGTTAAAAATGTAAATAGAATACAGAAAGATTATTCTTACTGTAAGAATAACACAAAATACGTTAAGGAGAAAGCCGTAACATGAAAATATGTTTTGAGGAGAGATTTAACAAAGGACACTGTTCAATCAAAAAGGAGGAGTTAATGCAAATCTCAGATATCTTCCACCTCTACTTATCTGAGTGCAGAGAGGAGGACAGAGAACAGTGGACACACAGTTTAACATGATGGACTATAGGACAGGACTGCTGCTTTTAACTCTCTGCTGGGCAGGTGAAGATTTTCACTGATCTTGATTTAACATAGCTTTTTTTTGGTGTCATCAGCTTATTTCACTTGATGTTTTTATCCTCTTGACAGGTGTTGATGGTCAGATTCTGACAGAATCTGAACCAGCGATTAAAAGACCTGGAGAATCCCACAGATTGACCTGTACAACATCTGGATTCACATTCAGCAGCTACCATATGAACTGGGTCAGACAGGCTCCTGGAAAAGGACTGGAGTGGATCGCTTTTGTACACACAGGCAGTTCTCATCTCTTTTACTCCCAGTCAGTCCAGGGGAGATTCACCATCTCCAGAGATGACTCCAGCAGTAAAGTCTATCTGCAGATGAACAGTCTGAAGACAGAGGACACAGCAGTGTATTACTGTGCCAGAAGAGACACAGTGAGAGACGATAATATGAGAGTCATACAAAAACTACTTCCTCTATTTACAATTACCACTGGGATCATATAGTTGACAAAGTATTCCTTTTTTGTACCATACTGCTGATAAGTACACAAGTACCACAAGTACATGCATGAAGATCATGCAAGAATCAACATTTTGGTAGCATTTAAAATAAAAAGCTTCCATATGATTTTCAGATTGTACACAAGTTTCTTTCATGAAAATGACAGAATGACAGAACCAATTTTACACCAAATCCTTTAATTCACACATTTTACAGCCATTAAAAGGAAGCATCAACAAACCAAAACCTTGTTGCCATTTTTTCTCTTTCAGTTTTAAAATAACTGTGACTTGAAAGATTGTTTTTGTCTGTTCATAGATCTTAGCAAAATCTTTTTCCTTTATGAAAGAAGTTGTATCTGCAGATGAAAAGTCTGAAGACTGAAGTTGCTGTTTATTATTGTGCCTGATGGCCACAGAGTTGTTTGAGCAGCTGTACCAAATCCTACAGAACTTAACTGGACTTATAAAGCACAACAAGCTTTTTTCTTTTTTTACTATTATAGAATATTCAGTGCCACAGTTCAACACATTGTCATGAACAGTTTTTGGATAAAAAAAAATGTGTATTATGGTCTGAATAAAAGGATGTTGGCCAACATTTATTGGCATTGTGTTCTATCAATATATTCATTTTTTTTTTTTAAATGTTAAAAAAAAATTAGTTTTTTTTCATTTTCAAATACATACATAAGTCATGTCATGGTATATCAATGATAAATAAAACAAAACAAAATTGAATTTAAAACTTTGATAAACTGAAAAAATATATATATTTAATGCAAAACACATTTTAACCAACTTACAACCTTAAATATAGTTATGTTGATTAGAATATTTTGTTTTATTCTTACCCCTTGCTGATAATACAGGCCCCCTTCCCTCCAGTGCAGGAAACAGTGTTTGGTTTTGTATTAGGGTTTATCACAGTGATGGTATGGGTGGGGCACTGAGATATAGATCCATACAAAAACCTAAGAGCAATAATCTAACGCTCTCCCATTCTTGTGATGAAAAAAAAAGCTCAGGACTGAATATTTCCTACTGAAATATGAGGTAACTACTATGTTTATCATTTTTAATGAGCAGATTCGTGGTTAAAAGTTAATAAATTAGTAGTTTAGTCAGAGTTGGTGCACAGTATTTGTCATCTTGCAGTAAATCTTAACTTTAAGAACTGATTAAGAATCAGCATAAAACACATGATCCCAGGATGACATCAGGGGATAATACTGATCAGGATGTACAGTGGGGAGAACAAGTATTTGATACACTGCCGATTTTGCAGGTTTTCCTACTTAGAAATCATGTAGAAGTCTGTCATTTTTATCATAGGTACACTTTAAACTCTGACGGATCTAAAACAAAAATCCAGAAAATCACACTGTATGATTTTTAAGTAATTAATTTGCATTTTATTACATGACATAAGTATTTGATACATCAGAAAAGCAGAACTTAATATTTGGTACAGAAACCTTTGTTTGCAATTACAGAGATCATACATTTCCTGTAGTTCTTGACCAGGTTTGCACACACTGCAGCAGGGATTTTGGTCCACTCCTCCATACAGACCTTCTCCAGATCCTTCAGGTTTCGGGGCTGTCGCTGGGCAATACGGACTTTCAGCTCCCTCCAAAGATTTTCTATTGGGTTCAGGTCTGGAGACTGGCTAGGCCACTCCAGGACCTTGAGATGCTTCTTACGGAGCCACTCCTTAGTTGCCCTGGCTGTGTGTTTCGGGTTGTTGTCATGCTGGAAGACCCAACCACGACCCATCTTCAATGCTCTTACTGAGGGAAGGAGGTTGTTGGCCAAGATCTTGCAATACATGGCCCCATCCATCCTCCCCTCAATACGGTGCAGTCGTCCTGTCCCCTTTGCAGAAAAGCATCCCCAATGAATGATGTTTCCACCTCCATGCTTCACGGTTGGGATGGTGTTCTTGGGGTTGTACTCATCCTTCTTCTTCCGGCGAGTGGAGTATAGACCAAAAAGCTCTATTTTTGTCTCATCAGACCACATGACCTTCTCCCATTCCTCCTCTGGATCATGCAGATGGTCATTGGCAAACTTCAGACGGGCCTGGACATGGATGCAGGATTTTAATCCATGACGGCGTAGTGTGTTACTAATGGTTTTCTTTGAGACTGTGGTCCCAGCTCTCTTCAGGTCATTGACCAGGTCCTGCCGTGTAGTTCTGGGCTGATCGCTCACCTTCCTCATGATCATTGATGCCCCACGATGTGAGATCTTGCATGGAGCCCCAGACCGAGGGAGATTTACCGTCATCTTGAACTACTTCCATTTTCTAATACTTGCGCCAACAGTTGTTGCCTTCTCACCAAGCTGCTTGCCTATTGTCCTGTAGCCCATCCCAGCCTTGTGCAGGTCTACAATTGTATCCCTGATGTCCTTACACAGCTCTCTGGTGTTGGCCATTGTGGAGAGGTTGGAGTCTGTTTGATTGAGTGTGTGGACAGGTGTCTTTTATACAGGTAACAAGTTCAAACAGGTGCAGTTAATACAGGTAATGAGTGGAGAACAGGAGGGCTTCTTAAAGCAAAACTAACAGGTCTGTGTGAGCCGGAATTCTTACTGGTTGGTAGGTGATCAAATACTTATGTCATGCAATAAAATGCAAATTAATTATTTAAAAATCATACAATGTGATTTTCTGGATTATTGTTTTAGATTCCATCTCTAACAGTTGAAGTGTACCTATGATAAAAATGACAGACTTCTACATGCTTTGTAAGTAGGAAAACCTGCAAAATCGGCAGTGTATCAAATACTTGTTCTATGTGTTCTTTAGTCACGTTATGAGGTTTTCACACATTATTTTTGGTATGTCAGGTTTTTGTTCCAGCAGTGAGTGGAGATGCAGCACTGTGATTACTCGACTACTGGGGCAGCGGGACTAAAGTCACAGTAACAGGTAAGTCACATTAATATATTTTTAGTCAGAAGATTATTTTTTTACTTTTTAATGTGATTATTGGTGCTAGAGAAGTTTAACTTCCTCTTAATGCAGATGGTGGTTTGAGTTAATCTTGTAATTGATTCAGCTGGATTGTAATTGGTGTTGATGAATGTTTGCATCTTTTTATTCACATTATTATTCAATACATGTTGTATTGCTGTGGATATTAATCACCATACCGTACCTGAATTTAAAAAAATATTTCTCAGTTCAATATACTGTCAGAAAAATACATCTTGTCTGTCCCTGTAGTAGGCCTATTTCATAGCAGAAATAGTTGACAGGTAAGCTCCTCTTTTTTCTGCTTGTGGAGAGCTACGTGACACATGACACTATCAATGAGGACCGTCGAGTTAAATCGGCCATCCGAGACAGGCAGACACACAGCTGACAACCTGCAGGTTGAGGCGCTGGAGACAGGTTCGGACATACACGCCGCGGGCCGCTGTGGACTTGTGCAGTCTCGCAAGCAGTTTCAGGAAAGTGGCTGCATGTGTCCGACGATGTACAAAGCATCAACACCGGTACAAGCCTACAGCTGTCCGCGGACACGGAGTGCGGAAAGTGTGTCAGAGCCTCCCGGACAGGTGAACTGAGACTCTGTTGCCTGTGCTTTCTTTTGGAAGGCTGGCTGCCCCAAAATCACCTCTTACTGTACGTACACCCCGCCGCAGACTTGAGCTTCTAAAGTTACCGGAAGTCATTCATTTTCAATGGAAGCTGGCTTCTCTCAGCTGCAAGGAGCGGCAAATCTGTCGCCGTCGCGTTTTGGGCGTTTTGAGCGACCAGAGTGTCAATCAGAAAGTTGAAACTATGTCAACTTTATGGTAATGAGCTATGACGCGGTTCAGCGGCAAGCAGCGGCAAACGGCAGCAACCAATCGGAATATAGACGTCCTTCGTGCTGGATGATAACTGTACGTACACATTTTACACAAATTAAAACATGTCAGACAAAGGTCAAAACAGCTGACTTGGAGGGTTGACTCTGACTCAGTTTCATTAAATATCTCCAGTCCAGATGTTTCCTCCCTGTGAGGAGGAGTCAATGCAAAACTCAGATATCTTCCACCTCTACTTATCTGAGTGCAGAGAGGAGGACAGAGAACAGTGGACACACAGTTTAACATGATGGACTATAGGACAGGACTGCTGCTTTTAGCTATCTGCTGGACAGGTGAAGATTTTCACTGATCTTGATTAAACATAGTTTTGAATTGTGTAACTAAATTCATGTGATGTTTTTTATATCTTGACAGGTGTTGATGGTCAGACTCTGACAGAATCTGAACCAGCGATTAAAAGACCTGGAGAATCCCACAGATTGACCTGTACAACATCTGGATTGTCATTCAGTAGCTACTATATGGCCTGGATCAGACAGGCTCCTGGAAAAGGACTGGAGTGGATTACGAGTATCCACAGTACTAACATCTACTACTCTCAGTCAGTTCAGGGCCGGTTTACCGTCTCCAGAGACGACAGCAGAGAGCAGCTGTATCTGCAGATGAACAGTCTGAAGACTGAAGATTCTGCTGTTTATTATTGTGCTCGAGACCCACAGTGACTGGAGTTGGTTGAGCAGCTGTACAAAAATCCTACAGTATTCTTACTGGGCTGATGAAGCCAAATAATTAAGATGATATGTGAATGTAATATTTATATCATATATTTTATACATTATATTTTTAATATTACTAATTCTAAAGTTTTTTCCCCCTAAATTTTATATTCGATATCATTTTTAGATAATAAATTACCCTTTTTCTCTTCATTATATAACGTCCTGCTTTCCTGAGAAATATTATTACTCAACATTAAACACACAAAAACACAATAAAGATCGCTTGTTGGTAAAAGTGCCAAAAACATCAAACAGGTGTTGATGGTCAGACTCTGACAGAATCTGAACCAGCGATTAAAAGACCTGGAGAATCTCACAGATTGACCTGTACAACATCTGGATTCACAATCAGTAGTTACCCTATGAACTGGGTCAGACAGGCTCCTGGAAAAGGACTAGAGTGGATCGGTTTTGTACACACAGGCAGTTCTCATCTCTATTACTCCCAGTCAGTCCAGGGGAGATTCACCATCTCCAGAGATGACTCCAGCAGTAAAGTCTATCTGCAGATGAACAGTCTGAAGACTGAGGACACAGCAGTGTATTACTGTGCACGACAGACAGTGAGAGACGATAATAGGAGAGTCATACAAAAACTTCCTCTTTCTTTTTCACCACCACTGACATTCAGCTTTATCAGTATCACTTTTTTGCCATACTGCTGATTGGATTAGTGTGGTGAAACAGTGTCCACGTCTTCACAAATACCTGCATGAAGATCATGCCAAAATCAACATTTTGGTAACATTTAAAAATGAAAAGCTTCCACATTATTTTCAGAATGTACTTTTTTTTTTTTTTTTATGAAAATGATTTTCCTATACAGAACCAAATCCACACAATATCCTGAAATTACCAAATTGTACAGCCATAAAAAGGAAGTGAACATATTTAACAAATCAAAACATTGTAGCCACTTTTGTAGGTCCTACAACATCAGCTTTAGGACCAGCAGGATGATTAACAGCTTCTTCCCACAAGCAGTACAAATAATCAATGGACTGTGTCACCTCTGTGACTGTGCAGCCAGGTCAATGTCTGACCATCACCTGTCAGGTCTCTTATTCTCTTAGTGGCTACTACACAGCTTGGATCAGACAGCCTGCAGGGAAAGGACTGGAGTGGATTGGATATGGCTGTGTTGGATGCACCACATACTACAAAGATTCACTGAAGAACAAGTCCAGTGTTAACTTTGACTCTTCCAGCTTCACAGTGACTCTAAACGGACAGAATGTGCAGCCTGAAGACACTGCTGTGTATTACTGTGCCAGAGAGCCACAGTAACACAAACCATCAGTAGACCTGAACAAAAACCCCTCAGAGCCTGAACACTTGTAACATGAAGCCACCAGAGGAGGAGCCCTCAGACCACTAATGGTTTCAACACCAGCTCTCTGTCTTTAGATTTTTTTAAATGGTGATTTAAAATTAATCCTCAAAAAGTCAGTTTCTCTTCCATAGCATCATTTTTTTTTTCATCAACAATCTTAAATGTGTTTGTCAGAGAACCAATTTCCACAATTCCACCACTACTCCTAGTCTTGTCAAGAGAACCATCTGGAAGGGCTTTGAAACTGAACTTGCCATTCAAAACTCTTTTCTTTATCCATTTCTGCTCAAGGGTTGTTTCTGCTAGCCACCCACAACATTACTGTGCATCACATCCTGGTTTCCCAAAACTAAAGAGCGTCTTGAGGCCCAAATCACAAAATGTGCGTGCATTAATCCTACATCAGAAACAACTAGTGGTGTTAAAAGCATTTGCGTTAACTCTTTATTATGGGGTTCATTTTGACAGCCCTAGTTTAAATACTTGGAGGTTTCAATCACTGATACATCATTGTCTATACTCCCACAAGACAGACTGAATTGCACTTTTTGAAAGTGTTTAATATTAACCTTATTTAATTAAATTAATAATTAATAATAAGTAATTATAAATAAATAATATATAAATATAAATAAATACAGCTGAATTTTCTTCAGAAGTTGAATTCTGTGCTCTGAATTTTATTAGTTTAAAAATCGATGTTTGATCTAATAATATTGTACGTGAGCTTTATTCACATGAAAAACAGCAATTTAATCAAAAATAACTTTAGGAGACATGAGATGTTGTTTACCTATCTCAAGCCGACAAGGTGATTTACCTACTACTTAAACTGAAAGCAATTTATATTATTCATATTACATTATTCCATAATTGGTACTTTGCATTGGACAAACCTGAGAGTAAATAAATGTATTCAAATGTTACAGAGTGACTTTCTGTAAAAAATAAAAAAGGATTAGTAACATCAGTTTAAAAATGTTAAACAAAGTCAAAATGGTAAGAGATACGGTGAGATGATTTGTGAAAACACAAAATACAGTTAGGAGAAAGTCAAAAAAGGAGGAGTCAATGCAAAACTCAGATATCTTCACCTCTACTTATCTGAGTGCAGAGAGGAGGACAGAGAACAGTGGACACACAGTTTAACATGATGGACTATAGGACAGGACTGCTGCTTTTAACTATCTGCTGGACAGGTGAAGATTTTCACTGATCTTTTATTTGACATAGCTTTTATTTGGTGTCATCAGCTCATGCCACTTGATGTTTTTTATCCTCTTGACAGGTGTTGATGGTCAGACTCTGAACCAGCGATTAAAAGACCTGGAGAATCTCACAGATTGACCTGTACAACATCTGGATTCACACTCAGCAGCTACGAAATGAACTGGGTCAGACAGGCTCCTGGAAAAGGACTGGAATGGATCGCTTATATAAGCACATCTAGTTCTTATCTCTATTATTCCCAGTCAGTCCAGGGCAGATTCACCATCTCCAGAGATGACTCCAGCAGTAAACTCTATCTGCAGATGAACAGTCTGAAGACAGAGGACACAGCAGTGTATTACTGTGCACGAGAGACACAGTGAGAGACGATAATAGGAGAGTAATACAAAAAGTACTTCCTCTATTTTTTTCACCACCACTGACATTTACTTGTCTCAGTATAATTTTTTGCCATACTGCTGATAAGTTCTCTGTATTAGTGTGATGAAACTGTGTCCACATATTCACTACCTGCATGAAGATCATGCCAAAATCAACATTTTGATAACATTTAAAAATAAAAAGCTTCCACATTATTTTCAGAATGTACACTTTTTTTTTTTTTTTTTTTATGAAAATGATTTTCCTATACAGAACCAAATCCACACAATATCCTGAAATTAACTATTTGTACAGCCATTAAAAACTGCATCATCGACCATCTGATATCTAGGGTTTGTGAGCGGGTTCCCGGATTGTCCCTCGGCAGTTACCACCTGACTGACCTGGAGTACGCTGACGACACCATCCTGCTCAGCACGTCCTACAGCCAGCTGAGAGACGCTCTGGCCATATACAGTGAAGAGGCGGAGAAGCTTGGCCTCCAGGTGAGCTGGACGAAAACCAAGCTCATGCATGTCGGTGACAGACCACATCCACCTTCCCTGCGGCTTGGCAAAGATATTGTAGAGCCTGTCAAGAACTTTGTGTATCTGGGATCCATAGTGACAGATAACGGGGACCTAAAACTAGAGATCACCCGTAGAAGAGCCCTGGCTGCGTCAGCCCTGCAGTCTCTCTGGAAACCACTCTGGCAACACCAGACCATCTTACGCAAGACGAAGCTCCGGATTTACAACTCAGCAGTACTCTCCATCCTGCTTTATAGTTCGGAGACATGGCCCCTAAATAAGACACTGGCTGCAAGATTAGATGGCTTTGATAGCAGGGCTCTCAGAACTCTTGAGAACATCAGGTGGCCCCAGCGGGTTTCCAATCAAGTGCTTAGAGTCCGCACGTGCCAGCCCAGAGCATCCTGCCTGGCTGCACAACATCGTACCCGCTGGTTCGGCCATGTTCTCCGCCTTCCTTCCGACCATCCGACGAGAGCCATTCTCCAATTTGATCCGAGGGCCGCAGGCTGGAGACGACCACGAGGTAAACCCAGCACCTGATGGCTAGACGTTTTTGCGGGCGACCTCCAACAACTTGGAGTTGCAGTGGAAGATGCGGAGCAGTTGGCACAAGACCGTCAGCTCTGGAAACAACTGGTTCATCTGGTCGGCTCAACGCACAGGGATGGGATACCCCCCTACCCATCGCAGGAGCCAAATAGATAGATAGACAGCCATTAAAAGGAAGCAACGATATTTAACAAATCAATGATCTGGTTGCTTAAATTAAACTACTTCAACTCCTGCAGTAAGAAACATTTCTTGTCTTTCCTCATCCTCCCTGGGCTGATAAACTCTGCACTGTCTCACATGACTAATGTCCTCAGGTCAAGTCATTCAAAATGAGACAACACAGACATTTGAGTATGATTGTTGTATGACTGGCTTTTAAGAATTCTGAAATTAAAAAAAGTAAAAATCATGCTGCATGATATTTGATATATGATTTTATTTCTAACCACAAACACATATGAAGGTAAAATATGTTATTTATTACGGAAGAGTAAATGGATGGAACTTGTAAATGGATGAACTACAATAGTTCTCATCTATGTTAAAGGATTTAGTTTTTTGCATTTTGTCACGTTTCAGTTCCTGATCAGCTGTTTTCCTCTAAAAGGCTCCAAGTTTCTCTGTATGTCTGTTTCTTTAAACATCTGCAAACACTGAAACCGTTAAAAGTCTTTTATTAAAACCTTCAAAATATATTACTATTCACATGATTCTGGCTGCTGCCAAAATCTTTATGTTTGCACCAAATACAGTCAGCAACCAAATATATGAAAAAATAAATGCAGGTAGCAGCTACTACACGCTAAAGAGCGCCCGATCAAATCACAAAACGCGCATGCATTAATCCTACATCAAAAACAACTAGTGGCGTAAAAAGCATTTGCATTAATTTTGACAGCCCTAGTTTAAATACTTGGAAGTTTCAATCACTGATACATCATTGTCTGTACTCCCACAAGACAGATTGAGTTAGACTTTTAGAAAGTGTTTAACATTAACCTTATTTAAGTAATTAAAAATAAATGCAGCTGAATTTTCTTCAGAAGGTTAATTTTTTGCTCTGAATTTTACTAGTTTAAAAACCGATGTTTGGTCTAATAATATTGTACATAAGCTTAATTCACATGAAAAGCAGCAATTTGATCAAAAATAACTTTAGGAGACATGAGATGTTGTTTACCTATCTCAAGCAGACAAGGTGATTTACCTACTACATAAACTGAAACCAATTTATTGCATTACATTTCATTTAGCTGACGCTTTTTATCCAAACATTTATATTATACATATTATATTATTCCATATTTGGTACATTGCATTGGACAAACCTGAGAGTAAATAAACATAAACAAATGTTAGAAAGTGACTTACTCTAAAAAAAAAAAAAAAAAAAAGGATTAGTAACATCAGGTTTAAAATGTGAAACAAAGTCAAAATGGTAAGAGATACGGTGAGATGATTTCTGAAAACACAAAATACAGTTAGGAGAAAGTCAAAAAAGGAGGAGTCAATGCAAAACTCAGATATCTTCCACCTCTACTTATCTGAGTGCAGAGAGGAGGACAGAGAACAGTGGACACACAGTTTAACATGATGGACTATAGGACAGGACTGCTGCTTTTAACTATCTGCTGGGCAGGTGAAGATTTTCACTGATATTAATTTAACATAGCTTTTATTTGTGTCATCAGCTTATTTCACTTGATGTTTTTTATCCACTTGACAGGTGTTGATGGTCAGACGCTGACAGAATCTGAACCAGTGAGTAAAAGACCTGGAGAATCCCACAGATTGACCTGTACAGCATCTGGATTCACATTCAGCAGCTACGAAATGAGCTGGGTCAGACAGGCTCCTGGAAAAGGACTGGAGTGGATTGCTTTCATAAGCACATCTAGTTCTCCTATCTCTTACTCCCAGTCAGTCCAGGGGAGATTCACCATCTCCAGAGATGACTCCAGCAGTAAACTCTATCTGCAGATGAACAGTCTGAAGACCGAGGACACAGCAGTGTATTACTGTGCACGAGAGACACAGTGAGAGACGGTAATAGGAGAGTCATACAAAAACTACTTCCTCCTTTTTTTCCACCACCACTGACATTTGTTTGTCTCAGTATCACTTTTGTCCCATACTGCTGATACGTTCTCTGTATTAGTGTGGTGAAACTGTGTCCACATGTCTTCACAAGTACCTGCATGAAGATCATACAAAAATCACCATTCTGGTAACATTTAAAAATAAAAAGCTTCCACATTATTTTTAGAATGTACACACATTTATTTTTCATGAAAATGATTTTCCTATACAGAACCAAATCCACACAAAAAACTGAAATTAACAATTTGTACAGCCATGAAAAGGAAGCGAAGATATTTAACAATTTAAAACATTGTTGCCACTTTTGCAGGTCCTACAACATCAGCTTTAGGACCAGCAGGATGATTAACAGCTTCTTCCCACAAGCAGTACAAATAATCAATGGACTGTGTTCCCTCCCCTCACACAGTCACTCAGCTACAGCCAAACCCCCCCCAACACCTTGACAGCTAGTCACCTGTCAAGTTGATGGCACTGACATTCACCTTATGATGCTTCCTATTTAATGGACTGATTGTTCTGTCTAAATGTTGGATTTTAGCTCTATTTTAGATATGACTGTTTTTTTACCCATAAGTATTCATTCCTGATTTTATTTATTGCACTGTGACTGATAAGAAACAACTTTTTGTTTCTTATGTGAATGCAAGTAGGCCTACTCAGTGAAATGACAAATAAAGTGATACTTGATGCTTTTTCTTTGTCTGTTTTAAATATCCTCTGACTTGATAGATTGTTTTAATTTGTCTGTTCATAGATCTGAGCAACAACTCTTCCCATTATGAAAGAAGCTGTATCTGCAGATGAACAGTCTGAAGACTGAAGATTCTGCTGTTTATTATTGTTCTCGATGGCCACAGTGACACAGGAAGGAGGAACGCTGTACAACAACTCAACAAGCCAAAAGTTTGTTTTCTGTTTTTCACATTCACAAAAAATGACAGTTAAATAACAAAATCATCAAAATCATGAACACATTCAGAGAAACAAAGTCTCAGTAAGACTGCTTCATTCAGACAAGTTTTATTGCAGCTCTGGTGTTCTCTCATATTCAGTTGAGCCTGGGAACATGAACTATTCTGTTAATCTTAATGCAAATGTAAATGTTTTCATCTAACTCTTATGACTTGTTGTTTTGTAAAAGTTTTGTAAAAACTAAAATAACTTGACCTTTAAGTTATTGTTGATCATGAATATTTGCTTTCATGTGTCCAAACACAATTTAAAGCTTTACTTGTGACAGGACAGTCCATCCTTCTTTTATAGCCTGTCAGTGTCCTTCTCTATGCAAAGTAAACTTCCTCACAGTCTACTATAAAGACTTGATATCATGCTGTCAGTTGCAGCAGAAGAAGAGAAGCTCCCATCAGATCACCTTCAATAGCAACCATGTTCTCTGTAGCTCTGCTGCTGTAGATCTGCTCTTCAAAACGTTGCCATCCTACATGAAGTGATTGTTTTCTTGTTTATCTTGACAGGTGTTGATGGTCAGACTCTGACAGAATCTGAACCAGCGGTTAAAAATCCTGGAGAATCCCACAGATTGACCTGTACCACATCTGGGTTTAATTTAGGCAGCTATCACATGGCCTGGATCAGACAGGCTCCTGGAAAAGGACTGGAGTGGATTGCCTGGAATAGTAACGGTGGCACCAAATACTACTCTCAGTCAGTTCAGGGCCGGTTTACCATCTCCAGAGACAACAGCAGAGAGCAGCTGTATCTGCAGATGAACAGTCTGAAGACTGAAGATTCTGCTGTTTATTATTGTGCTCGAGACCCACAGTGACTGGAGTTGGTTGAGCAGCTGTACAAAATCCTACAGTACTCATTCTTTCATGCTGGTAGTTTGAAATATTTTTCATAAAATGTATATATATAAACATTTTTTTTGTTGTTTTCAGGTTAAATTGTTTTATATTCTGTAATTTTATTTTCATATATGTTTTTTATTATAAATGAATAATCCTCCCTGCATTATACACAAACTTGAAAACACATTAAAAACACAATAAAGATCATTCATTGATACAAGGTCCAAAGACAGCCCAACAATCTGGTTGCTGAAATTAAACTTCTACAAATACTTTACATTTCTACAAAGTAAGACACAATACTGTCTGTAAATGATATGATGTGGAATCTATGAGAATGAAAAATAATGTTACTGTTTCTTTTATAAAATCACTAGAGGACAGTCAGTGTCTAGTTTCTCTCTCCTCTGTTACTAAAAGGAGAAACTCAGATCTGCTGTTCTCATTGATCTTAACTGACTGATACTCAAACTCTGAAATGATTCATATTGCTCTCTAATAAAATCAATCGATAAATAAGAATATGTCACTCTTTTCATCACATACTGTAATTTCATTAAAATAATTTCTAAGAGAAAACAGCTGAGTGGAGATGAGTGATGACAGCATTTAACGTTATTGTTTAGATTGAATTTACTAGTATCATGTATGGAGATAACTATTTTATATAAAAAAAAGATTATTAATGTTTGAAGATAGAAAAATAATATAGTCATTAAGGAATTATTGCTGTTTATTAACACAAATGAAAGTCTAAAAAATATGTGGAGACAATATTGACAGATTAATGCAATAAAGTTACCTCTACCTAGATATGAAGAAATCAAAAATGACACGCATATTTTCTCTCTGCAGATATAATAACACTGAACAAACTCTTCTATTGACTCCAGTTAGACCAACATTGATGCTTCATATGTTTGATTTTATGCAAACTCAGTGACCTTCCTTGTTTCTCAGCTATAAAAACATCACATCAGGCTGTCAGTGGAGTTCACAGCACGTCAGTTTCAACATAAACCATGTTCTCTGTAGCTCTGCTGCTGCTGTTGGCAGCTGGATGTGAGTCTCTCTGGATTTGTTAAAGTCAACAATTCTTCTTTTGCATTATAACTTGATCATTTGTTACAAAACATTTTCTTTTTTCAACAGGTGTGAAGTGTGAACAGTTGACCCAGCCAGCCTCTGTGACTGTGCAGCCAGGTCAACGTCTGACCATCACCTGTCAGGTCTCTTATTCTGTTAGCAGCTACTACACAGCTTGGATCAGACAGCCTGCAGGGAAAGGACTGGAGTGGATTGGAGTGAAATATACAGGAGCTTCATACTACAAAGATTCACTGAAGAACAAGTTCAGTATCGACTTAGAGACTTCCAGTAACAGAGTGACTCTAAATGGACAGAATGTGCAGCCTGAAGACACTGCTGTGTATTACTGTGCCAGAGAGCCACAGTAACACAAACCATCAGTAGACCTGAACAAAAACCCCTCAGAGCCTGAACACTTGTAACATGAAGCCACCAGAGGAGGAGCCCTCAGACCACTAATGGTTTCAACACCAGCTCACTGTTACAGTAAAGAGAGAAACAGTTTTAGGTTCTTAATTAAATGTAACATTAACAGTACAATCAATCATTTTAAATACTCTGACATAACAATCAGTGATACATCATTGAATGTATATATAACCTTTCAAGTGATGAAATAAATTCAGTGATTTAAATGAATCGGTTCTCTTCTATCATATCATTATTTACTTTTCATTAACATGTTTGTCAGAGATTCAGGTTTCACCTTCTATTTATGTGAGAACACCTGAACATTTCATCTTCATTTTGATTTATTCAAATATACTTTGGTCAGCTGATTTACTGTCATTAATATGTAAATCAGCCTCCTTGTGTGGAGCCTCATAAAGAAGTGAAGTGTGTGTGTCAGTGAGAGACAGAAGAGCTCACATCAGTTCAGCTTCAACATCAACATGTTCTCTGTAGCTCTGATACTGCTGCTGGCTGCTGGATCCTGTGAGTAGCTTTCAGTGGATTCACTCTAATACACACATTAGAAACACTGAATAGTCAGATGAATGATGGAGATAATGTTGATTTGTGTTTCCACAGGTGTGAACAGTATTGATCTCATCCAGACAGACTCAATGGTTGTGCAGCCTGGACAGTCTCTGACCATCAGCTGTCAGGTCTCTGGTTATTCTTTGACTGATAACAGCTATGCAACAGGTTGGGTCAGACAGAGTGAAGGAAAACCAATGGACTGGATTTCCCATCAGTGGGGAACAAGTGGCCTTCGTCAAAATAATGCTCTGAAGAACAAGTTCAGCTACAGCAGAGACACTTCTGCTCTAACAGTGACTCTAAAAGGACAGAATGTGCAGCCTGAGGACACAGCTGTGTATTACTGTGTACGTCTAAGCTACACAGTGATACAAACCACCAACAGAAAAAAAATAAAATAAAAATAAAATGTAAACAAATAAATTTTCCAGCAGAGTATATGTGGCCAGTTACTCCCTGATAGAGAGGTTGTTTATGATTAAATGTATTTGAGAAATGTATCACTACAAGGATGTGTTCTGTTGTATCTCTGTAATTGTATTTAGATGCTTAGACAATACAAGAAAAACTGATTTCCTGTTACCTACAAAGAGCTGGATCAGGCAATAACATTTAAAAAAAAGCATGATATACATACATTCAAATGTGCAGTTTAAGTATGCAAATAACATTTTTGTAATTTGACCATGGAAAATATAATGTCACCTGCTCATCAAAATTTCAAGACTAGAATCCAAGAAAATAAACATTTTGATTTCCACATAAACATTAAATATATAAGACATATTTCTCAGTTCAATATACTGTCAGAAAAATACATCTTGTCTGTCCCTGTAGCATCAAACTACTGTATTTCATAGCAGAAATAGTTGACAGGTATTTGATCTTTTTTAGTTTTCCTGTTCTTGTAGAAAGGGTTGTTAAAGTTAAAGTGCATCTGCTTTCCATGTTCTCTTTTTAAACCTGAAGAGGGAGGTCCATGCAAACTCTTCCTTCCTTATAATAACACCATCAACAGCTCTTAGAACATTTATGACAGAACAACTGGGACACTTTAGAAAACTTATATTATTATTAACTTAACTTATATTCAGATCAGAAAACACTGGATTACAGTGTTTATTACAGAGTGGAAAATATGAGTTCATGGAGTTTATTCTTTATAGTTACTTTTCATGGTAAGGGTAATTTCTGCTTTAACACACTAAAGACACTCTAGTGTAACTATTTAACCTCTGTGATGGATGATTATCACAATTTCTTTACTTACAGGAGTTTGGAGTGAGATCAAACTGGACCAGTCTTCCTCTGAGGTGAAAAGACCTGGAGAGACAGTGAAGATGTCATGTATCATATCTGGCTTTGACATGACAAGCACCTATATTCACTGGATATGACAGAGACCAGCAGAAGCTCTGGAGTGGATTGGGAGGATGAATGCAGGTTCAAACTCTACTATCTATGGCAGCTCCTTTCAAAGCCATTTCATCATGACTGAAGATGTTCCCAGCAGCACTCAGTACCTCGAGGTCCAGAGCCTGACAGCAGCAGATTCTGCTGTTTACTTCTGTGCTCGAGAAGACACAGTGACTGAAGACAGTGGAGCAGCTGCACAAAAACCTCCACAGACAACAAACAGCAATGTGATCTTACTGTAATGACGTCTGAGTTTTCTCACCACCTGAAAAGCACTTTAATATATCCACATAAAAGTTCTATATATTTTAAACACAAGTACATATTTATTTTAATAATGATGTTACATCCTCTACAGTAATATACATAGTTCTTTCAATTGTCAAACCATTATCTAAATTGCCAAAGTCTTATTCATAAGTACTAACCATGAATGTTATAATAGTATGACACAGTGAGATCAATACAAAGCAGTTGTCATAAATGATACTAGATGTTGGTGATCAGAATGAAACCGATTATTTATATTATTGTGGATGCTCTCATGTGCTGCCCATTCTGCTCACAGAGACCAATGAGAAACAGAGCCTTGATACCAAGATTAAACATAATTTAACTAATTTGAATAAACCTTGAGAAAAACAGATGGAATTTGTGTATTGTTAGAATACATGTTGCTATAGTGTTAATACTGATAAACATTTTGCACAAATTAAGACTCTTGCACATTAATTTCCCAGTTTCATTAAATATCTCCAGGTCAAATGTTTCCTCCCTGTGAGGAGGAGTCAATGCAAATCTCAGATATCTTCCACCTCTACTTATCTGAGTGCAGAGAGGAGGACAGAGAACAGTGGACACACAGTTTAACATGATGGACTATAGGACAGGACTGCTGCTTTTAACTCTCTGCTGGGCAGGTGAAGATTTTCATTGATATTTATTTGACACAGTTTTAAATTGTATAACTGACACATTTCCCATTTTATTTTTGTCTTGACAGGTGTTGATGGGCAGACTCTAATAGAATCTGAACCAGTGGTTAAGAGACCTGGAGAATCCCACAGATTGACCTGTACAGCCTCTGGGTTTAACTTTGGTAGCTCGTGGATGGCCTGGATCAGACAGGCTCCTGGAAAAGGACTGGAGTGGTTAGCAACTATCGAATATGATAGTGACAGAATCTACTACTCTCAGTCAGTTCAAGGCCGGTTTACCATCTCCAGAGACAACAGCAGAGAGCAGCTGTATCTGCAGATGAACAGTCTGAAGACTGAAGATTCTGCTGTTTATTATTGTGCTCGACACCCACAGTGACTGGAGTTGGTTGAGCAGCTGTACACAGTCCTTATAGATATATTCTTAGATAAAAATACAATTTTTTAGCTTTTGTTGTTTTTAATAAAATCATGAAATTGTGCCCTGAAAAAGACCACCAACAAAAATATTTTACTTTAATTTCAATTCATTGTATTTATTTAAATGATAGCCCCTTGAGATGTAGCATATAATCAATAATCACTTCCTTACAAAACAGCAAAACAATCCTTGTCCAGGTATGAATAAAATAAATACTACATACACATGTCAGCCATGTGGCATCTAAAGCAGGAGTGACAAATAATGTTACATTTTCTTTCATAAAAACCCTAGAAGGGGTCAGTCTCAAGTTTCTCTGTCCTCAATATGGAAACACTTAGTTCTGCTTATCTCTATGATTTTGACTGACTGCCACTCAAAACTACAATTTTATACTCAGACCCTTTGAGAGCTTGCTTCACCCCAACAGAAATAGAACATTTAGGTGCTGGATCAGCAGTGACTGATTCTTCATATATTCATTTAGTTGTATAGTTCTCAATTTCATCATTTCAAATCAATTTCAATATAAACAGCTAGAAGAATGAAGGAGCTGCTGTTTATTATTGTGTATGGAAGCCATTGGGTTGGAAGCTGAATGGATACTGTAGTAATACTGCAATAAGGCAAACTTTTACTTCCTTGGCTCTTGGAGGAAAAACTATGTATTCCTTTGTCACATTGTTTCCTCTATTAGCAGTAATCCACCTCACTTAGGTGAACAATAACGTTTTAAATTAACGTCTTAGACTGACATTACAGCTTGTACTTTATACATTGAACTACACACCACACAATCTTACCCTCTTAGAAATGCACACAGTTGAAAAACTGTCCAAACACACTGAAAACAAGAGAAACAATGAACAACATCTTTAAAGTATCTCATTCTGTTTCGAAAACCTCTCTCTCTCTCTCTCTCTCTCTCTCTCTCTCTCTCTCAGAGTCCAGCACTCCTCCTTTTCTGTCAGAAAACTGTATCTCCAACTGCTAAAATGTAAATTCACATACTGATGAATAATCCCCACCCATTCTGTCAACACAATATATAATTCCCATAACAGCCTCTGCAGTTGCAGACGGAGTCAAGTTCCCACCATGACAGTTGCACAAAGTGTCCTCCTCTTGGCTCTCATTTCAGGTGAGTGAAGTCGGTGTTGAGTGAAGGAGGAGAAAAGGAGCTTTGGATGTCAGCTGGCTCCCTGTAATGTAAACTCTGTCTCTTCCAGCTGCTCAGGGCCAGTCCCTCACCTCCTCAGACCCAGTGGTGAGCAGAGCTGGACAACCAGTCACTCTGTCCTGTAAGGTGGATGGACTGTCTCTAGCTTGGCTGCACTGGATTCGTCAGAAACCAGGGAAAGGACTGGAATGGATCGGACGCATCGATAGCGGAACTGGCACAATATTTGCCCAAAGTGTCCAAGGCCAGTTTTCCATCACCAAAGACACTTCCCAAAATCGTGTGCACTTAGAGGTTAAGAGTCTGAAACAAGAAGACTCTGCAGTTTATTATTGTGCACAAGAGTCACAGTGACACACAACACTACTAAGCTGTACAAAAACTGAATAACACTGAACTCTGTGTGAGAAGCACTGAACCATGTCAGAACTGTGAAAACACATGTTCCACTGAATGACTGACAATTTATAATGAAAGATATGTCATCAATAAAAACTGTATTTGTCAGCATGTTGGGACAGTTTATCATGACTCAGAGCCTGCATTTGTAAAAAGATTATTGAAATTAGAAAATGAATTCAATATATTATAATATATATAAGCTCTTTGATAAAAAAAAATATACCTCTACAGTGATGCAAACCACCAACAGACCTGCACAAATACCCAGCACCCATGTGACTCAACCACACATTTTACATGACATCATTCATTTGTAAGTTCATTTAACATAAACCTTACAGATAACACTACAATGAGTGCTCATGTCTCTGGATGTGATATTGTATTTAGCATAGAAGGAAAAGCAATTATAATATATTTATACAAATTATACAGAGTGCTGGTTTAGGAGCCACTCCCTCCCCATGCTATCGTGATGTAAAGCTTCAGTGTGTGCAGTGTACTTCTGTCCTGCTGACTGCTCTTGTTCTTTGTGTGGAGCATCAGATGTCACATCTCCAGCCTCAGGATGATGAACACACTCACTCTTCTGCTGGTTGCTCTCTCTCTGCCCTGTGAGTTCTCCTGCTTCTTGCTGTGTTATCTTTTCTCAGACAACATGGACTGATGGTCAGTCAGTGACACCAGAAAACTTCCCAAATGATTAATTTCCTCTGTGTTTCCTCTCTCCCTTTTATTTCATCAGGTTGTACAGGTCAGAGTATGGAGTCCATTCCTTCCAGTTCAGTAGTGAAAAAGCCTGGGGAGACTCTCAGTCTCTCCTGCAGGGGATCTGGCTTCACATTTAGCTGCTGTGTTATGAGCTGGATCAGACAACCTGCAGAAGAAGGAATGGAATGGACAGCGATAGGCTTCTCTGCTTCAAGCAGAAACACTTATGCCAGCAGTGTGCAGGGCCGTGTAGAAATCAGTAGAGATGACAGCAACAGCATGGTGTATCTGAGACTGTCCAACTTAAAGCCAGAGGACTCTGCTGTGTATTACTGTGCCAGAGAAACACAGTGGTTAAAGGAAAAAAACCAAAAACCTCATACAAATTATTTTCCCAAGAACCTCCAGGTGGCAGTAGAAGATAAGACGTCAGGTGATACTAAGTAGAATATGACTGTGTCTCTAATCACACACACAAATTCCTGACCACAATGGAAGCAACAGCTGATGTTGTGGTTTGTGACTTCCTGTTTTTTAGTGTTATTTTTATTTTTATTTTATTTTAATAGTTTATTTAGATAGGGAGAGTGCATATTAATGGACATCAGTACAAGTACACAATGTAAATATGCTAGAGTTAGCACCATAGCTAATTTTCATCTATTGTCCCTAGGCAGATACATAAAAAGAAAAACATGAAAACAGTATCAAGCATGCAACACTCTCATAGTTTGAGAGGCAAGACAAACACTAACAACAACAGTCAAGACAACATACAACAGAACATACATTGTTACTAGGGCTGCCCAAATAACGCGTTAATTTCGATTAATTAATCTGAGAAAAAATAACGCATTAAAAAAAATAACGCAGATTAATCTATTCCATATTGACATTTGACCCGGAGCCGTTCTAGCCACCATTGGACTGTAAAATGAAGGAGGGAGACGTGAATGTGCTGCCTGGATCATTAATTGGAACTTTTACTTGTAAAACATCTTCTTCCTGCCAACCCTGGCTACCGAAATCTGGTGCCACTGATATGTCTGCACTTCTCTCTGGTGCTCTGATACAGACAGGCAACACAAACACCGCTGCACGTGACGTTAGTTAACACTATACTCGACAGCAGCTAACGTTAGCCTACCGGTAGCTAGTAGCTGGATTAAACACGGTTAAAATGCTGACAGCTAACGCTATTAGTTAGCTAATTTTTTATCGATTGACAGTCCTAATTGTTACACATAGTGAAATGTGTGTGGCAGTTAAAAGTTAAAAGTGAGTGCAGCTTTGGTTTTCTAAAAGCCAGAATTTTAAATGAGTTTTAAAATTGATGTATGTGGGGCAGTCCCTTATTGTGGAGGGTAGACTATTCCAATATTTATTTCCCTTGACTGACAAAACAGTTTGTCCAAAAGTGGTGCGCCTAAGAGAGAAGACACACCAACCCGATAATCGGCCGTCGGACTGTCTGGTGAGGTCGGTGACTTGAGTCAGAGCAGCGCCGCCTGCTGCTATGAAGACGTATTACTTTTCACGCACGCGCAGAGCGTACGCTCAAGTCGGCGTCGCCTTAGTGTGTTCTGAGGCATTTTTTGGACCTCGGGGACCTGACTGATCAGTCCGACTGGCTTTTCTGCCGACGGTCGGCCCGTCTGGTTGGTGTGTCAGGGCCCTAAAAGGTATTACACAGTCCCCTTTGGTGGAGGCCCTTGTACTACCACCACTCTCAAATCTTTGAAAGAACTCATTCAGTGGGGGGCGGGGCACGATGATGTACAGTCCAAAACAGGCATACTTAAAAAAAATTTAAATTCTCAAAACTCAATAGTTTGTTTTCCCAGTATGCTACAGTGATATGGCTTTTTGTTACAACTGACATTTGCTTTTCTACAAAAAAAATGGTAATAATGTTCCTTTTTTTGATTTTGAACAGCAGGTGTTGACAATATATTTGGACATTTATGCATGATATATCCAGAATATGGATGGCCATCAAATGCTGCTGAGCAAAGTATATAAATACATCTAATTTGAGTATAAATAAATCTATCTTCCTTATTGAGAAAATCATAATCACTATGTAAAATTATGATTTCTTTCCCACCAGAGATGTGTTGTTTCTTAGGAGGAGTCAATGCAAATCTCTGACCTCTTCCATCTCTACATATGTGTTGCCGAGTGAAGGACATACACTAAATCACTGACATACACGCTGTAGACTGGACAGAGACAACTGGCTTTAACAATGATCAGACCTGTTTATTTGGTTGTTTTTCTCATCCTGTCATTTAACTGGGCAGGTAAGAACAATAGATGTTTTTCTGACAAACCTCCTAGTACAAAGACAACATGGCTGCATTACAGAAACTAATGAGCTGTTTAAATGTCTGTAGGTACTGAGGGTCAAACACTGACTGAGTCTGAACCAGTGGTTAAAAGACCTGGAGAATCCCACAGACTGACCTGCACATATTCTGGGTTTGGTGGTAATATTAATAGTGCTTGGATCAGACAGGCTGCTGGAAAAGGACTGGAATGGATGGCTTACATCAGCTATGACAGTAGCTACATCTACTACTCTCAGTCAGTCAAAGGCCGGTTTACCGTCTCCAGAGAAAACAGCAGACAGCAGGTGTTTCTGCAGATGAACAGTCTGAAGACTGAAGATTCTGCTGTTTATTATTGTGCTCGAGAGCCACAGTGACACAGGAAGGAGCAACGCTGTACAAAAACTCAAAATGTCAAAACAAGTCAAAACTTGCAGCTCACCTATATGTACTTAAAGCAGAAATTACATATTCTGTTGATCTGAGTTTAACAGAATTTCAAGTTTTATGAAGAATTAATAGACATGAATGTAACTTTGTGTTAACTTTGCTGTGATAATAAATACAATTTCTTTCATGTGTCAGAATACATTTTCTTAACATAAGTCCAGTCTTTGACTACTTGTGACAGGACAGTCCAGCCTTCTTTTATAGCCTGTCAGTGTCCTTCTCTATGCAAAGTGAACTTCCTCACAGTCTGCTATAAAGACTTGATATCATGCTGTCAGTTGCAGCAGAAGAAGAGAAGCTCCCATCAGATCACCTTCAATAGCAACCATGTTCTCTGTAGCTCTGCTGCTGCTGCTGGCTGCTGGATCCTGTGAGTCTCACTGAGGCAGAGACACTGACAGTATGATCACAGCACACTGTTCACTGTTATTTCACTGATTCAATACTCAACATGTTTTCTTCCACAGGTGTGAAATGTGAACAGTTGACCCAGCCAGCCTCTGTGACTGTGCAGCCAGGTCAACGTCTGACCATCACCTGTCAGGTCTCTTATTCTGTTGGTAGCCACTACACAGCTTGGATCAGACAGCCTGCAGGGAAAGGACTGGAGTGGATTGGAATGAAATATACTGGAGATTCATACTACAAAGATTCCCTGAAGAGCAAGTTCAGTATTGACTTAGAGACTTCCAGCAACACAGTGACTCTAAATGGACAGAATGTGCAGCCTGAAGACACTGCTGTGTATTACTGTGCCAGATACCCACAGTAACACAAACCATCAGTAGACCTGAACAAAAACCCCTCAGAGCCTGAACACTTGTAACATGAAGCCACCAGAGGAGGAGCCCTCAGACCACTAATGGTTTCAACACCAGCACACAGCCTGCACTCTTGCTGGAGTTTAAATACTTTGGGGTTTCAATCACTGATCATTGTCTCTTCTCCCACAACAAAAACTGAATTAGATGTTTACATTGTTAAATGCACACAACTGAAACTTGTTGGATGTCAGAGTTTTCCTGGAACAAATGCATGAAACCCTGTTCTGATTATCAGGACTCAAAATTTCAAATTTGAAAAAAAAAAAAGACCCCACCTCCACCTACCCCTCTTTAATGGAACTTAAAATACATGTGCATGTTCAATTATTTATGATAAATCTGAATATTATAATGAAATGGACACTTAAAAACAATACATTATTAACATAAATAATGTACACAAATCTAAACTATTTTAATGTTGCTGTGGGACAAAGTCTAGACTAGCCTCCAATCAAATGCCATGTATGTAGATATTATGTTTATATAGCTAGTGGATCGATACAAATAACACAACACCTCAACAGGCCACAGCTGGGATAAATTAAATGATGCTTGTTAAGCACTATACCAAAAATAAATAACAAATATATACACTCTTTGTAGTGCAAATAACGTCAGTGGCCTGATGTTTATACTTGTGCGCTGGTGTGTGCGTCGAGCTGGCGTGTGTGTGTGTGTGTGTGTGTGTGTGTGTGTGTGTGTGTTGAGTGTGTGATAGAGCGAGGGAGAAGTGAGAGAGTGACGGCGAATAGCTTTCGGGCGAATAGCTTTCGAGCAAGTAGCGACTCTAGAGTCATATAGTGAGAGAAACAAAGTGTCTCCCCTGTGTTTTCTAACCACGGTGGAAAATCTGTAGCAGGAAAAGTTAACCCTCTCCTTGATTTCATAACGCCATACCTGTCTCTCTCTCGTTGACTGACTAGCTTGTGTTGTTCTTGTGTGTCCAGGCCCGTCGCGACAGAGGAGCATCTCGCTGCAGTCTGCGGGAAGCGGGGCTTGACATCAATCAATTTTTTTTTTTACCTACGTCGTCTCCCCATACGCTCGAACCATACAGTCTATGGCTCGAACGGACCAAGACGGTAGCAAACCTCATATCCTCTTGTTTCACATTAGATGACAGAAACTGATGTAAGCTAAACACAAACGACATTTCATGCAACAACAGTGAACTGTAATTGGGCCCGTGTACTTTTTCGTTCATTTGATTTCCGACTTTGAAACGAAAAGAGTGGTTCGGAAATAACGTAAGACTGCTCCGGTGAAAGCCTTGTTTTCATGAGCTTCTGGGGCTAGCTGCTAGCTAGCTCGGAAGCTACATCTGATGGAAGGCAGGTTGCTAATTAGCCAATGCTAAAAAGTATGGAAGTAGCCTACTAGTTTCCCCTGCTTTCTATCAATATTCCTCAGTATTTGTCTTTTGGTGTAGTTTGCTAACATGCTCGTAGACATGTAAATGAACTGTTTGCGTGCTAGCTAAGTCAACGGTCAACACCTTTTATATTGTAATGTGAAAGCTCAGGCTGCGTTAGCTTCAGCTAAACCACAGCAGCAACTTGCACTGCCCCGTTAAAATGCAACTTCAACCCTCGGATATAACGGTAATCACGTAGCGATTTTACTGTATCTAAACATCTGTATGTGTGTTCGACCTTTTGAAATACTTAGATTAGGTGTGTTACTGTGCAGGTAATATACGAGGAGCATCTCGCATGATTGTGAATTCTACTGAACCAGACTGAGAGACTATTTAAAGACTCAGGAACCCTTTGCAGGTGTTTTGGATTAATTAGCTGATTAGAGTGGGACACTTTGAGCCTAAAATATTGAACCTTTTCACAATATTCAAATTTTCTGAGGGTTTTCATAAACTGTAAGCCATAGTCATCAAAATGATAACAAATACAGGCTTGAAATATCTCGCTTTGCATGTAATAAGTCTATATAATTAGTTTTACCTTTTAAGTTGAATTACTGAAATAAATGAACTTTTGCACAATATTATAATTTTTCGAGTTTCACCTGTATGCTTCTGGTTCACCTGTTAATTGTTAAAGCAAAATTGCCCCTTTGTACATTTGGTTGTGACTGAATTCTTGCTGTTAATATGAAAGTCCATAACGAAACAACACACCATTCTACTTTTGAGGGCTAAATTAAATGAAATATGGCTCGTTTTCCGTTTGAACACATTGTCATCAATATTAACAAGGTTTAAAATGACCCATTTTTCAAATTTGGATATCATTTCAAAATCAGAAATCAGTAGTAACTACATGAAAACTTCACTGTTGCATGAAATATCGTTTGTTTAGCCTACATCATCAGTTTCTATCTAATGTGAATCAAGAGGCTCTATCAGCTTCGCTACCAGGCTGTCTTTTTTTTTTTTTTTTTTGTCTTCAAAAAACTTTATTATTCAAGTACAGATCCATAAACACATTGAAAACATTAAATGCAAACATATATACACGAAAAAGGGGCGCATTAAATTTACATTAAAGAGGTTGTAAGGCATTGTTAATGTTCAGAGTCCGGATGGCTTTCTTATTTGTCAGTCCTTTTTTAAGGTTTTAAAATATAATTTCATGTCATTTTTAAATTGGTGACTAGCCTATTCGGTTTTCTTTCAGATCATTTACATTTATAGATATAAAATTTTCAAATAAAATTAAAAGATTCAAAATAAAAAAACACGTCATTTATCCAAATAATTTTCTTCATAGTAAAAAAAGCGGGGCTTGATGTCAAGCCCCGCCTTCCCGCAGACTGCAGCGAGATGTACTTGTCGCGACAAGGCAAGCAAACCAAGCAATTGCTTGGGGCCCCGAGCTGGCCTGGAGCCCCAAGACAACGACTGGTTAAGAATAAAATGCAACGACAAACTGTGTGAGCGCCCCTTTGATAGTCAATGCAGTAAAGTGCAATGACACTGTTATTGGGATTCTCCTCAAGGGGCCCCTCTCGTGATCTCTGCTGCAGTTAAAATACAAAACCTCCTCGGTCGGCAGTCATCATGAAGCAGAATTATGCTTCAGGAAGCCAGAAAAGGAAGAAGAGAAAGGAAGAGGAGGATAAGAAAAAACAAGATAGTGGTAAGTAATAAATTACACTGGATAAAATAGCTCTACTTGTCTTGATGTAATTTTGCAGCAGGTAGGCTAGCAAAAATATGTTTATGTTAGCTAACGTTACCTGTAACCTGCCTGACGGCAAATGCTGCTTTAACGAACAGTTAGTGCAACTTTTTTTTCGAACGGACGGAATATGGTTACATACTACTGTAATATGTTTTTTAACGGGATAAGGAAGACGCAGATCTGTTCCAGAATCACTGTTTATCGTATTTAATGACATGACATTGCTATAGCTTTGGTTTTGGTGAAAGTGGCATAACATTAGCATGCTATACTAACTATTCCACCGTGATAATCTATTTACCAAATGGGGGTTAGGAAAACCACACAATAAATTCTGTGTATCAAACATTAGCTTGGGATGTTTTTAAGCATTAGTAACCCTTAACAAAGTGTTAGGAATATCTGGTCCGTCTATCTATGTAATGTTTATAGATGTTTTAAAAATGGTTTCTTAAAGGTTAACAAAAAATGTTTAATCATTACCCGAAACCTAATATATCATATGATAGATATAATGTGTGTTACAATAAACTGTTAATTTACAGCACTACTAATAATTAGTAAACATTTAATTATAATTTCATTGTTTGTTAACAGTAAAAAGACTGTTTGCTAACAGTTAAATGAACTAAAGTTAATTAACTATCAATTTACCATCTATTAATGATTGTTATTATAAAGTGTTACAATCTTTTCTTTCTCCCTCAAGGTGCTTTGCTTAAATTTCTCAGCCCTCAGGCTCTTCCTAAGGATACCTCCACTGATGAAGGTAGAGTGAACTTCTCTCACTGAGCTGAGCTGTTAATAGTGACCTCTTTCAATATGCTAACAGTGAAATGGTAAAACGTACTTCACAGGTAATTTCAGATTTTTTTTTCAATTATTTTCCCAGCTACACCATCAACTTCATCCTCAACATCAACCGATGCATCACTTCTCAGTGCTGATGTTGCCTCTATAGCACAAGGTACCACCACCACGAGCTCTATAATTATAGCTGATATCCTGCACAGCCCAGAGTTTAAACTGATAAGTGTGTGCTGTCATATTGTTAGAAAAAAAACAGTGCAAATCACTATTGAATTCCCACCAAACTGTGTAAATACCAGTCACTTTTGCCCATGGACATTTCAGAATTTTTAATATACAGTAGTGCCTGTCAAATTTCTAGGTGTCAGACACTCAGTGATGCATTCTGTACCTCGACAGATGGATTATATTAGTAATAGTATATGCAACACGAGTATTTGCACTTTACATTTTTTTTATTTATGCACAGTTTATGCAACAGCAGTTTATGCACTGTAAACCTTTTCTTATTTATATAAAGTGTGGGTGAACTTAAACTTTATGGCTATGCTGTGGTTCCTGTAGGCTTTGCGTGCGTGCGTGCGTGCAGGGCGGGGGGGCCTCCATGTCCATTTTGCTTGTGGCCCCCAAATTCCTTCAAACGGCCCTGTGTGTGTCCGACTATGCGTGCTTTCGAACACCCGCCCAACTCTGCCTCTGATTGGCTTAACATGACATTTTACTCAACCTCAGCCAATCGTCAGCATTTATGCGCTTGTCTCGTGCACTGCCCACTAACCAAGGAAGAACAGTAAAAAAAGTCTTTTCCTCTCGGCTCAGACTCAGAGATCTAGTTGGTCTGATGAAAAAAACTGCTTCAAATATAGTAACGCGCCGCATTTTTTGGCAGTAACGGCGTTATTAAGATGGTAAGAGTAATCAATTAGATTACTCGTTACTGAAAAAAAGTAATGCTGTTAGTAACGCCGTTATTTATAACGCTATTATTCCCATCACTGCATAAGATAATGTTTGTCGATCTCAAACCAAGCATACAAGGTGATTTAATGAACGAAAACACATTTTTCCAATGATAATTATCTTGATAACTTTTATATATAAACCGTAACACTATTACATTATTTGTAAGTTGCATTTCACAAAAAACATCTGCCAAGTAAATATATGTGTTCAAATGTTAGAGAGACTTACAGTAAAGCATGGATAATAATGACATTACGTTAAAAATGTAAATAGAATCTGAATTCTAAGATACAGTAAGATTATTCTTACTGTAAGAATAACACAAAATACGTTAAGGAGAAAGCCATAACATGAAAATATGTTTTGAGGAGAGATTGAACACAGGACACTGTGCAATCAGAAAGGAGGAGTTAATGCAAAACTCAGATATCTTCCACCTCTACTTATCTGAGTGCAGAGAGGAGGACAGAGAACAGTGGACACACAGTTTAACATGATGGACTATAGGACAGGACTGCTGCTTTTAACTATCTGCTGGGCAGGTGAAGATTTTCACTGATATTAATTTAACATAGCTTTTATTTGTGTCATCAGCTTATTTCACTTGATGTTTTTTATCCTCTTGACAGGTGTTGATGGTCAGACTCTGACAGAATCTGAACCAGCGATTAAAAGACCTGGAGAATCCCACAGATTGACCTGTACAACATCTGGATTCACATTCAGCAGCTACCCTATGAACTGGGTCAGACAGGCTCCTGGAAAAGGACTGGAGTGGATCGCTTTTGTACACACAGGCAGTTCTCATCTATTTTACTCCCAGTCAGTCCAGGGGAGATTCACCATCTCCAGAGATGACTCCAGCAGTAAAGTCTATCTGCAGATGAACAGTCTGAAGACAGAGGACACAGCAGTGTATTACTGTGCCAGAAGAGACACAGTGAGAGACGATAATATGAGAGTCATACAACAACTACTTCCTCTATTTACAATCACCACTGGGATCATATAGTTGACACAGTATTCCTTTTTTTGTGCCATACTGCTGATAAGTACACAAGTACCACAAGTAAATGCATGAAGATAATGCAAGAATCTACATTTTGGTAGCATTTAAAAATAAAAAGCTTTCACATGATTTTCAGATTGTACACAAGTTTCTTTCATGAAATTGACAGAATGACAGAACCAATTTTAAACCAAATCCTGTAATTCACATATTTTACAGCCATTAAAAGGAAGCATCATCAAACTAAAACCTTGTTGCCATTTTTTCTCTTTCAGTTTAAAAATAACTCTGACTTGATGGATTGTTTTTGTCTGTTCATAGATCTTAGCAAAATCTTTTTCCATTATGAAAAAAGTTGTATCTGCAGATGAAAAGTCTGAAGACTGAAGTTGCTGTTTATTATTGTGCCCGATGGCCACCGAGTTGTTTGAGCAGCAGATGTACAAAATCCTACAGAACTTACTGGACTTATAGAGCACAACTGTCTGACATTCTTCATCTTTAAGGTTAACCTTTACAAGTTGATAGTAAATGTTCACACCTTGTGATGCTTCAGAATTTAACACCTGTGTAGAATCATGAAAATTAGTTAGAAACCAAAAAATGGCAACTGATTTCCTCAATTATTTTGAGTACTGCTTACTTATTCAGATTTACAGTGTACATAAGGATAAAATGCTATTTGTTTTGTTTTCAATTAAAAATCTGAAGCTAAGGAAAAAATTCTGAGCTGTAATGACGAAAAATTAAATACATTCTAGTCCTCTAAACATCAGTTACAACAATGCATCTTCTGCTTTTCATTCGCTGTCATGTTGGTGCTTGAGTACGGTGGCCGACAGGGGCAGACGCCCTGCAACTTAAGAAAACACACGCAAATAGACAAAACACAAGCAAATTAGGAAAACAACTTCATTAATTTGACAACACATGTGCAGCATTCAGCAAACGCACTGCAAATATCACAACACAACCAAATACATAAACGCACTGCAAATAAAAACGATGCAAAAAGAAAAGCACACAAACCCCGAAAGAAGAAGTGATGGAAAAAGAAAAACAACTTAATTAATTTGACAACACATGCGCAGCATTCAGCAAACGCACTGCAAATACACACAACACAACCAAATACATAAACGCACTGCAAAGACACACAACACAACCAAATAGATAAACGCGCTTGCAAATATGAAACGATGCAAAAAGAAAAGCACACAAACCCAGAAAACAAATGCATCAAAAAAACACAGCATCCAGATTACACAACGGAAGTTCTCCAGACCTCTAGAGGGAGCAGCTAGTGGAACAGCTTTATTTTCGACCGTTATTAACCAATATTAAATTCATATTATTATTATTAATAACATAATATATTATTAATATACAGTCTATGCTCCCGTCTCATGCCCTCCCGGCTGGTGCTGTCCCCGAGCTTCGGCTTTTCAAAATAAAAGCTGGCGTCTGGTCCGCTATGTGTTTGTACTTTGGTGTGTTGGATGTTTGTGAACTAAACAGTACGGCAATCATGCTAATGAATACAATAACTTTTTCAGCAGATGTCTTACTTACAACATGATGGAGTTAGCAAAGCAGTTTTGTGTTTATATGTGCGAGCGGGATTTATTCAGTTTGATAAATCCCACGGTAAATCGGCTGGTTTACTAAACAGGGAGGGACTAGAAATCCTGTCTGTTTTTTGTATTTCAAGAGCGAATTGCTGCACAATATGAATACAGATTAATCACTTATTTTGTTGGTAACCGTTGTTGTATAATCACAATATTACACTTGAGGAGGCCTACACTTCAGTAATTTCGGACCTCGAAATTAAACCCTCTCATGTAATATGGCTTAAACAAACGTCAACGTTAAACGCTGATGCAGTTTTAAATGTTTTATCACCACGAGTTTACAGACGTCTCTGCTGATTGAGTATCACCTGTGACCTGAGCCAAGACACACCCACCAAACGAGAGAAAACATATCTCAAACATAGACTTAATATTTACAGTCTATGCAGTCTCTCTCTCTCTCTCTCTCTCTCTCTCTCTACCTCCCTCCCCGTGGGGTCGAAAATAAAGCTGTTCCACTTAGCTGCTCCCTCTAGAGGTCTGGAGAACTTCCGTTGTGTAATCTGGATGCAGCGTTTTTTTTGTTGCATTTGTTTTCTGGGTTTGTGTGCTTTTTTTTTTGCATCATTTCATATTTGCAGTGCGTTTATCTGTTTGGTTGTGTTGTGTGTATTTGCAGTGCGTTTATCTATTTGGTTGTGTTGTGTGTCTTTGCAGTGCGTTTATCTATTTGGTTGTGTTGTGTGTCTTTGCAGTGCGTTTATCTATTTGGTTGTGTTGTGTGTCTTTGCAGTGCGTTTGCTGAATGCTGCGCATGTGTTGTCAAATTAATTAAGTTGTTTTTCTTTTTGCATCGCTTCTTTTTTCGGGGTTTGCGTGCTTTCTTTTTGCATCGTTTTTTATTTGCAGCGCGTTTATGTATTTGGTTGTGTTGTGTGTCTTTGCAGTGCGTTTGCTGAATGCTGCTGTTTTGTCTATTTGCGTGTGTTTTCTTAAGTTGCAGGGCGTCTGCCCCTGACGGCCACCGTACTTGAGTGTATCCCAGCATGAAATGGGTGGAAGGAAGGGAAACAGGGAAAAAGCACAGGGCTTCAATAACAAACAAATCTTATTGGGTGTCACAAGTGAGTTATTGTTCTCTAATGTTTAAAAGTAGCTACCATTCCTGTTTTAAAACTCTAGAGGGCAGACAAGGACTGACTTTAACACGTATCCCAGTGACGTCAATATACAGGAACAAAAGACAGGGAAAGAAAAGCAGTAAATGTTATATTTAATTGTTTTCAGCCCCTGATGCTCCAGATATTGATGTTCTCCTCATAATGATGATGATCTGTTACCAACTTCTCTGCCATGAAATTGCTGTAAACCATCTGTTGTATCTGATGATTTATAACTTTGACTTATGTTTAATTATGCCTACATATATTCAATTTAAATGTATTCCATATTGTACTATATTATTGAGGTTATGGTGAGAGAGTTGGGGCCCTGTGTATAAGAGAGGATGCAGATGCTGAGTCTGGAACAATGACAGGAAAGGGGTCCATACGTCCTGGTAAATGTGTATTCTGTCATTCTATGGCGAATAACCAGTTTAGGCACAGTCAACTAATGACCTTGGAGAGGCCTACAGGAAACCAATATTCAACAGTCTATGGGAACATGTTTGTTATAAGATTATGCTATGAGGTTGATTACATTAGCAGAGGGGCCCCAGGAACACACATACACCCTCCCACTTTAGGTCATACAATGCATAGATGATATATACCCTGTGTTAACAGCAGAACGGCAGAGCGACAAATTTTGATATCCATGGGTCTGTAAATTGATGCTGAAAACTCTGATGTAATAAATCTTTTTATACTAAGAGCAGTGTCTACGAAGTTCCTTCTCCATACAACGGCAACACAGTGCTGCAACTAAAATATACCACACATCACAATGCCATGTCCAGGTGTGCTGGGCACCACTGACCCACTGGTTGTGGCTTATCGTTTAAATGTAATCAATCAGATGACATTGTGCATAAATTATTGTTTTGGTAATGTTGATAACATTCTTTAGTTTCACCAAAGAAGATGTTAGATTAAGTCCAGTCCAGATGTTTCCTCCCTGTGAGGCGGAGTCGATGCAAAACTCAGATATCTTCCACCTCTACTTATCTGAGTGCAGAGAGGAG
This sequence comes from Sander lucioperca, assembly GCF_008315115.2. Lineage (NCBI taxonomy): Eukaryota > Metazoa > Chordata > Actinopteri > Perciformes > Percidae > Sander > Sander lucioperca. The sequence continues at coordinate 13,082,246 of NC_050193.1, read as the reverse complement.
GACAGAGAACAGTGGACACACAGTTTAACATGATGGACTATAGGACAGGACTGCTGCTTTTAACTCTCTGCTGGGCAGGTGAAGATTTTTACCACCTTTCTTTTGAGGCTAATTTAGTTGTAAAAATATGTATATATCTTGGTATGTTGTTTGGCTCTGTTCTGATCAAACTGCTTTTCTCTCCAGGTGTTTGCAGTCAGACTCTGACTGAGTCTGAACCAGTGGTAAAGCGCCCTGGAGAATCCCACAAACTGACCTGTACATATGCAGGAATATCAGATGATAGCGCTGCTATCGCTTGGATCAGACAAGCTGAAGGAAAAGGACTGGAGTGGGTTGCCTACATTTCTGCTCCAAGTGGAAGCACTAAAGCTTATTCAACATCAGTCCAGAATCGCTTCACCATATCCAGAGACAACAACGTGGACCAGGTGTATCTGCAGATGAACAGCCTGACGACTGAAGACTCTGCTGTTTATTATTGTGCTCGAGAGCCACAGTGACACAGGAAGCCACAGAGCTGTACACAAACCACTGTAGATGTCACTGTGACAGTCACTGATAGAAAATGCAAGTTTAAATACCCCATAATTCACAGTATTTGATGCATTTCCACACACTATGCTTTTGTCACAACTTGCCCTAAATAGAAACAAAAAGTGGAGTTCACACAGCATCAGGATTATCATCTCTTATATGAGGCTGAGCTGTAAGAACAATAACAAAACAATGATCTGAGTCTTTCCTGACCCCTCGCTACTGATAGCTTGCCAACAGGTCCAAATAAAAAAAGAAACATTCATCATTGCTTTGATGTTAAGATTTTTATTCATCAGTTTTACAACAGCGTTCATTTCATTTCACCAAATGACAATAATTATATAATCTATTGTTTATTTTCATTTAACTGTGTTTTGTTCTGAGCTCTTCAAGTCCCGTAACAAGCTGTATGTTTACAAGCTCCCAGTATTTCTTAAATATCTTAAAAAACATTTTAATAAATATTTGAAAAAAAGAATAAGAAAAAAGAATTTAACCAATATAGCTTTTTTCTTTTTTTTTACTATTATAGAATATTCAGTGCCACAGTTCAACACATTTTCATGAACAGTTTTTGGATAGAAAAATGTGTATTATGGTCTGAATGAAAGGATGTTGGCCAACATTTATTGGCATGGTGTTCAATCAATATATATATATATTTTTTTTTTTTAAATGTTAAAAAAAAAAATTACAGTTTTTTTCATATTCAAATACATACATAAGTCATGTCATGGTATATCAATGATAAATAAAACAAAACAAAATTGAATTTAAAACTTTGATAAACTGAAAAAATATATATATTTAATGCAAAACACATTTTAACCAACTTACAACCTTAAATATAGTTATGTTGATTAGAATATTTTGTTTTATTCTTACCCACTGCTGATAATACAGGCCCCCTTCCCTCCAGTGCAGGAAACAGTGTTTGGTTTTTGTATTAGGGTTTATCACAGTGATGGGGTGGGGTGGGGCACTGAGATATAGATCCATACAAAAACCTAAGAGCAATAATCTAACGCTCTCCCATTCTTGTGATGAAAAAAAAAGCTCAGGACTGAATATTTCCTACTGAAATATGAGGTAACAACTATGTTTATCATTTTTAATGAGCAGATTCATGGTTAAAAGTTAGTAAATTAGTAGTTTAAAGTCAGAGTTGGTGCACAGTATTTGTCATCTTGCAGTAAATCTTAACTTTAAGAACTGATTAAGAATCAGCACAAAACACATGATCCCAGGATGACATCAGGGGATAATGCTGATCAGGATGTACAGTGGGGAGAACAATTATTTGATACACTGCCGATTTTGCAGGTTTTCCTACTTAGAAATCATGTAGAAGTCTGTCATTTTTATCATAGGTACACTTCAACTCTGACGGATCTAAAACAAAAATCCAGAAAATCACATTGTATGATTTTAAATTAATTTGCATTTTATTGCATGACATAAGTATTTGATACATCAGAAAAGCAGAACTTAATATTTGGTACAGAAACCTTTGTTTGCAATTACAGAGATCATACGTTTCCTGTAGTTCTTGACCAGGTTTGCACACACTGCAGCAGGGATTTTGGCCCACTCCTCCATACAGACCTTCTCCAGATCCTTCAGGTTTCGGGGCTGTCGCTGGGCAATACGGACTTTCAGCTCCCTCCAAAGATTTTCTATTGGGTTCAGGTCTGGAGACTAGCTAGGCTACTCCAGGACCTTGAGATGCTTCTTAAGGAGCCACTCCTTAGTTGCCCTGGCTGTGTGTTTCGGGTTGTTGTCATGCTGGAAGACCCAACCACGACCCATCTTCAATGCTCTTACTGAGGGAAGGAGGTTGTTGGCCAAGGTCTTGCAATACATGGCCCCATCCATCCTCCCGTCATTGTGGAGAGGTTGGAGTCTGTTTGATTGAGTGTGTGGACAGGTGTCTTTTATACAGGTAACAAGTTCAAACAGGTGCAGTTAATACAGGTAATGAGTGGAGAACAGGAGGGCTTCTTAAAGCAAAACTAACAGGTCTGTGAGAGCCGGAATTCTTACTGGTTGGTAGGTGATCAAATACTTATGTCATGCAATAAAATGCAAATTAATTATTTAAAAATCATACAATGTGATTTTCTGGATTTTTGTTTTAGATTCCATCTCTAACAGTTGAAGTGTACCTATGATAAAAATGACAGACTTCTACATGCTTTGTAAGTAGGAAAACCTGCAAAATCGGCAGTGTATCAAATACTTGTTCTATGTGTTCTTTAGTCACGTTATGAGGTTTTCACACATTATTTTTGGTATGTCAGGTTTTTGTTCCAGCAGTGAGTGGAGATGCAGCACTGTGATTACCTCGACTACTGGGGCAGCGGGACTAAAGTCACAGTAACAGGTAAGTCACATTTAAACAATATATTTTTAGTCAGAAGATTATTTTTTTACTTTTTAATGTGATTATTGGTGCTAGAGAAGTTTAACTTCCTCTTAATGCAGATGGTGGTTTGAGTTAATCTTGTAATTGATTCAGCTGGATTGTAATTGGTGTTGATGAATGTTTGCATCTTTTTATTCACATTATTATTCAATACATGTTGTATTGCTGTAGGCCTATTTCATAGCAGAAATAGTTGACAGGTAAGCTCCTCTTTTTTCTGCTTGTGGAGAGCTACGTGACACATGACACTATATCAATGAGGACCGTCGAGTTAAATCGGCCATCCGAGACAGGCAGACACACAGCTGACAACCTGCAGGTGGAGGCGCTGGAGACAGGTTCGGACATACACGCCGCGGGCCGCTGTGGACTTGTGCAGTCTCGCAAGCAGATTCAGGAAAGTGGCTGCATGTGTCCGACGATGTACAAAGCATCAACACCGGTACAAGCCTACAGCTGTCCGCGGACACGGAGTGCGGAAAGTGTGTCAGAGCCTCCCGGACAGGTGAACTGAGACTCTGTTGCCTGTGCTTTCTTTTGGAAGGCTGGCTGCCCCAAAATCACCTCTTACTGTACGTACACCCCGCCGCCGACTTGAGCTTCTAAAGTTACCGGAAGTCATTAATTTTCAATGGAAGCTGGCTTCTCTCAGCTGCAAGGAGCGGCAAATCTGTCGCCGTCGCGTTTTGGGCGTTTTGAGCGACCAGAGTGTCAATCAGAAAGTTGAAACTATGTCAACTTTATGGTAATGAGCTATGACGCGGTTCAGCGGCAAGCAGCGGCAAACGGCAGCAACCAATCGGAATATAGACGTCCTTCGTGCTGGATGATAACAGTACGTACACATTTTACACAAATTAAAACATGTCAGACAAAGGTCAAAACAGCTGACTTGGAGGGTTGACTCTGACTCAGTTTCATTAAATATCTCCAGTCCAGATGTTTCCTCCCTGTGAGGAGGAGTTAATGCAAAACTCAGATATCTTCCACCTCTACTTATCTGAGTGCCGAGAGGAGGACAGAGAACAGTGGACACACAGTTTAACATGATGGACTATAGGACAGGACTGCTGCTTTTAACTCTCTGCTGGGCAGGTGAAGATTTTCACTGATCTTGATTAAACATAGTTTTGAATTGTGTAACTAAATTCATGTGATGTTTTTTATATCTTGACAGGTGTTGATGGTCAGACTCTGACAGAATCTGAACCAGCGATTAAAAGACCTGGAGAATCCCACAGATTGACCTGTACAACATCTGGATTGTCATTCAGTAGCTACTATATGGCCTGGATCAGACAGGCTCCTGGAAAAGGACTGGAGTGGATTACGAGTATCCACAGTACTAACATCTACTACGCTCAGTCAGTTCAGGGCCGGTTTACCGTCTCCAGAGACGACAGCAGAGAGCAGCTGTATCTGCAGATGAACAGTCTGAAGACTGAAGATTCTGCTGTTTATTATTGTGCTCGAGAGCCACAGTGACTGGAGTTGGTTGAGCAGCTGTACAAAAATCCTACAGTATTCTTACTGGGCTGATGAAGCCAAATAATTAAGATGATATATGAATGTAATATTTATATCATATATTGTATACATTATATTTTTAATATTACTAATTCTAAAGTTTTTTCCCCCTAAATTTTATATTCGATATCATTTTTAGATCATAAATTACCCTTTTTCTCTTCATTATATAACGTCCTGCTTTCCTGAGAAATATTATTACTCAACATTAAACACACAAAAACACAATAAAGATCGCTTGTTGGTAAAAGTGCCAAAAACATCAAACAGGTGTTGATGGTCAGACTCAGGTGGTCAGAATCTGAACCAGCGATTAAAAGGCCTGGAGAATCCCACAGATTGACCTGTACAACATCTGGATTCACACTCAGCAGCTACCCTATGAACTGGGTCAGACAGGCTCCTGGAAAAGGACTGGAGTGGATCGCTTTTGTACACACAGGCAGTTCTCATCTCTATTACTCCCAGTCAGTCCAGGGGAGATTCACCATCTCCAGAGATGACTCCAGCAGTAAAGTCTATCTGCAGATGAACAGTCTGAAGACTGAGGACACAGCAGTGTATTACTGCGCACGACAGACAGTGAGAGACGATAATAGGAGAGTCATACAAAAACTTCCTCTTTCTTTTTCACCACCACTGACATTCAGCTTTATCAGTATCACTTTTTTGCCATACTGCTGATTGGATTAGTGTGGTGAAACTGTGTCCACGTCTTCACAAATACCTGCATGAAGATCATGCCAAAATCAACATTTTGGTAACATTTAAAAATGAAAAGCTTCCACATAATTTTCAGAATGTACTTTTTTTTTTTTTTTTTTATGAAAATGATTTTCCTATACAGAACCAAATCCACACAATATCCTGAAATTACCAAATTGTACAGCCATAAAAAGGAAGTGAACATATTTAACAAATCAAAACATTGTTGCCACTTTTGCAGGTCCTACAACATCAGCTTTAGGACCAGCAGGATGATTAACAGCTTCTTCCCACAAGCAGTACAAATAATCAATGGACTGTGTCCCCTCTGTGACTGTGCAACCAGGTCACTGTCTGACCATCACCTGTCAGGTCTCTTATTCTCTTAGTGGCTACTACACAGCTTGGATCAGACAGCCTGCAGGGAAAGGACTGGAGTGGATTGGATATGGCTGTGTTGGATGCACCACATACTACAAAGATTCACTGAAGAACAAGTTCAGTATCGACTTAGAGACTTCCAGCAAGACAGTGACTCTAAATGGACAGAATGTGCAGCCTGAAGACACTGCTGTGTATTACTGTGCCAGGAGAGACACAGTAACACAAACCATCAGTAGACCTGAACAAAAACCCCTTAGAGCCTGAACACTTGTAACATGAAGCCACCAGAGGAGGAGCCCTCAGACCACTAATGGTTTCAACACCAGCTCTCTGTCTTTAGATTTTTTTAAATGGTGATTTAAAATTAATCCTCAAAAAGTCAGTTTCTCTTCCATAGCATAATTTTTTTTTTCATCAACAATCTTAAATGTGTTTGTCAGAGAACCAATTTCCACAATTCCACCACTACTCCTAGTCTTGTCAAGAGAACCATCTGGAAGGGCTTTGAAACTGAACTTGCCATTCAAAACTCTTTTCTTTATCCATTTCTGCTCAAGGGTTGTTTCTGCTAGCCACCCACAACATTACTGTGCATCGCTTCCTGGTTTCACCAAACTAAAGAGCGTCTCGAGGCCCAAATCACAAAACGTGCGTGCATTAATTCTACATCAGAAACAACTAGTGGTGTTAAAAGCATTTGCGTTAACTCTTTATTATGGCGTTCATTTTGACAGCCCTAGTTTAAATACTTGGAGGTTTCAATCACTGATACATCATTGTCTGTACTCCCACAAGACAGACTGAATTGCACTTTTTTGAAAGTGTTTAATATTACCTTATTTAATTAAATTAATAATTAATAATAAGTAATTAAAAATAAATACAGCTGAATTTTCTTCAGAAGTTGAATTTTGTGCTCTGAATTTTATTAGTTTAAAAATCGATGTTTGATCTAATAATATTGTACATAAGCTTTATTCACATGAAAAACAGCAATTTAATCAAAAATAACTTTAGATGGAGACATGAGATGTTGTTTACCTATCTCAAGCCGACAAGGTGATTTACCTACTACATAAACTGAAAGCAATTTATATTATTAATGTTACATTATTCCATAATTGGTACTTTGCATTGGACAAACCTGAGAGTAAATAAATGTATTCAAATGTTACAAAGTGACTTTCTGTAAAAAATAAAAAAGGATTAGTAACATCAGTTTAAAAAATGTTAAACAAAGTCAAAATGGTAAGAGATACGGTGAGATGATTTGTGAAAACACAAAATACAGTTAGGAGAAAGCCAAAAAAGGAGGAGTCAATGCAAAACTCAGATATCTTCCACCTCTACTTATCTGACTGCAGAGAGGAGGACAGAGAACAGTGGACACACAGTTTAACATGATGGACTATAGGACAAGACTGCTGCTGTTAACTCTCTGCTGGGCAGGTGAAGATTTTCACTGATCTTGATTTGAATTTGTCTTCAAAACGTTGCCATCCTACATGAAGTGATTGTTTTCTTGTTTATCTTGACAGGTGTTGATGGTCAGACTCTGACAGAATCTGAACCAGCGGTTAAAAGTCCTGGAGAATCCCACAGATTGACCTGTACCACATCTGGGTTTAATTTAGGCAGCTATCACATGGCCTGGATCAGACAGGCTCCTGGAAAAGGACTAGAGTGGATTGCCTGGAATAGTAACGGTGGCACCAAATACTACTCTCAGTCAGTTCAGGGCCGGTTTACCATCTCCAGAGACGACAGCAGACAGCAGCTCTATCTGCAGATGAACAGTCTGAAGACTGAAGATTCTGCTGTTTATTATTGTGCTCGAGACCCACAGTGACTGGAGTTGGTTGAGCAGCTGTACAAAATCCTACAGTACTCATTCTTTCATGCTGGTAGTTTGAAATATTTTTCATAAAATGTGTGTGTATATATATATATATATATATATATATATATATATATATATATATATATATATATAAACATTTTATATTAATTTTTTGTTGTTTTCAGGTTAAATTGTTTTATATTCTGTAATTTTATTTTCATATATGTTTTTTTTATTATAAATGAATAATCCTCCCTACATTATACACAAACTTGAAAACACATTAAAAACATAATAAAGATCACTCAATGATGCAAGGTCCAAAGACAGCCCAACAATCTGGTTGCTGAAATTAAACTTCTACAAATACTTTACATTTCTACAAAGTAAGACTCAATACTGTCTGTAAATGATATGATGTGGAATCTATGAGAATGAAAAATAATGTTACTGTTTCTTTTATAAAATCACTAGAGGACAGTCAGTGTCTAGTTTCTCTCTCCTCTGTTACTAAAAGGAGAAACTCAGATCTGCTGTTCTCATTGATCTTAAGTGACTCAAACTCAAACTCTGAAATGATTCATAATGCTCTGTAATAAAATCAATAGGTAAATAAGAATATGTCACTCTTTTCATCACATACTGTAATTTCATTAAAATAATTTCTAAGAGAAAACAGCTGAATGTGGAGATGAGTGATGACAGCATTTAACGTTATTGTTTAGATTGAATTTACTTGTATCATGTAAGGAGATAACTAGTTTATATAAAAAATGATTATTAATGTTTGAAGATAGAAAAATAATATAGTCATTAAGGAATTATTGCTGTTTATTAACACAAATGAAAGTCTAGAAAATAAGTGGAGACAATATTGACAGATTAATGCAATAAAGTTATCTGTACCTAGATATGAAGAAATCAAAAATGACACGCATATTTTCTCTCTGCAGATATAATAACACTGAACAAACTCTTCTATTGACTCCAGTTAGACCAACATTGATGCTTCACATGTTTGATTTTATGCAAACTCAGTGACCTTCCTTGTTTCTCAGCTATAAAAACATCACATCAGGCTGTCAGTGGAGTTCACAGCACGTCAGTTTCAACATAAACCATGTTCTCTGTAGCTCTGCTGCTGCTGTTGGCAGCTGGATGTGAGTCTCTCTGGATTTGTTAAAGTCAACAATTCTTCTTTTGCATTATAACTTGATCATTTGTTACAAAACATTTTCTTTTTTCAACAGGTGTGAAGTGTGAACAGTTGACCCAGCCAGCCTCTGTGACTGTGCAGCCAGGTCAACGTCTGACCATCACCTGTCAGGTCTCTTATTCTGTTAGTGGCTACAACACAGCTTGGATCAGACAGCCTGCAGGGAAAGGACTGGAGTGGATTGGAATGAAACATACTGGAGCTTCATACTACAAAGATTCACTAAAGAACAAGTTCAGTATCGACTTAGAGACTTCCAGCAACACAGTGACTCTAAATGGACAGAATGTGCAGCCTGAAGACACTGCTGTGTATTACTGTGCCAGATACACACACTGGTTAAAGTTACTAGGGAAGCTATACAAAAACCATCAAGAATGTATTTTTGTTTAAACAAAGACCAACAGGAGGCAGTAGGAGACCTAAAATAATAATGGCAGTACGAGTATAAAACAAACAGGCACACAATGACAGCAGCAGATGATTTTGGGGTTTTTGACATCCTGTTTTATTTTTTACCAACAATGTAATGATTAATAACTGACTGAGTTATAGTTTTATTGAGACTGTTGATGTTTGAATGTATTTTTTCTCTGTTATAAGGTTTGTAAAGAATACGAACATTCAATTTAAGATGTTGTGAGAAACAATAATCACACACTGTGTAATACAGTGTGTAAACTGGGTAGCACTTGTTGTCATTCATACACATTTGAATGATCAAAATGATGCAAAGTTTCCCAAGTATCCTTTATTGGGCTTTTACATGCTCACACTACTTAGATTATGGAAACAACAGAATATCTTAATATATGTATTTTGACAACACAAATGTCCATAACGAACAGCCAATTGAACAAATCAATTAGTTGATGTGCAAAATAAATGCCCAAGACAAATATTCATGAATAAATACATATCAAACATTTTTTTTTAGTACCAAATCACAATTAAAGATCAATGTTCACCTTGAATCACTTAAGGAAAGAATGCCAATCCCAGAACAGTCTGACTTATGGACTCAGAGAAAACATTTAACACCCACATTAAGACAATCTCAAAATCAGCCAACTATCACGTTAACAGAATAGTTAATAGACATTTTGTTCTTGTTTGAGAATCAGATGAGAAAATCAATGTACTTCTAATATATGTCTGTATTACACTTTCTTTCCTTTAATAAAATAAATGGTCATAATAGTCTTGACTACGTGTTACAGGACAGTCCATCCTTCTTTTATAGCCTGTCAGTGTCCTTCTCTATGCAAAGTGAACTTCCTCACAGTCTGCTATAAAGACGTGATATCATGCTGTCAGTTGCAGCAGAAGAAGAGAAGCTCCCATCAGATCACCTTCAATAGCAACCATGTTCTCTGTAGCTCTGCTGCTGCTGCTGGCTGCTGGATCCTGTGAGGAGCTTTCAGTGGATTCACTCTAATACACACATTAGAAACACTGAATAGTCAGATGAATGATGGATGGATAATGTTGATTTGTGTTTCCACAGGTGTGAACAGTATTGATCTCATCCAGACAGACTCAATGGTTGTGCAGCCTGGACAGTCTCTGACCATCAGCTGTCAGGTCTCTGGTTATTCTTTGACTGATAACAGCTATGCAACAGGTTGGATCAGACAGAGTGAAGGAAAACCAATGGACTGGATTATCCATCGGTGGGGTGGAGGAGACTTTTACCAAAATAATGCTCTGAAGAACAAATTCCTTTACCACACACACACGTCTACTAGCTCGGTGACATTAACAGGAGTGAATCTGCAGCCTGAGGACACAGCTGTGTATTACTGTGTACGTTACCCCACAGTGATACAAACCACCAACAGACCTGCACAAATACCCAGCAACCAGCATGTGACTCAAACGCAAATTTACATGAGCTTGCTATGGATAAAAGCATCAAATGTAATGTAATGATTAATTCTTCAGTTCAACTTAACATGTACCATACAAACGGACTTTAGTTATGGATAAATGATAGAACAGTAACACTTTATAACTGGGACTGGAAATCTATGCGACCTGTCAAATAAAAAATATTGTCAAGTAGTAAGTTAGTAAAAAGTAAAATTCATAAATATCCTACTTGGGTGAGCATTGTTCTCAGGTGTTACTGTTTAAGTGTCTTATGTTGTTGTGAATACAGCAACCATAAAAATGCATATGCAGTATACTGTAGTTTGTGTCAATGTAGTGACTTCAGTATTATTTTACCAACCCACTCCTTCAATTCTCAATACATTTAATTTTATGCCACCATTAATTATATCTTATTTGTCAATGTTAAAGATGGACCAGGTCAGCACTTTATTTGAACGGCCACAAACATGATGAAGTAATGGATGATGCATTTTTATTTAACCATGATTACAACACTACAGGTTTTCTGAATATATGTACACTGCTGTGACTGGTCAGTTCTTTGAAGAAGACATGAACATCATTAATAAATCAGAAATCTTGATGATTCAAATACCTTAATTGATGCATTAATTAACGTATTGTTCCTGCATTAAGTCATGCATGAGATACTATTAATCTTTGTACATTACTGAAGTACTATATGAATTAATAATGAATTAATTCATGCTTTCTCATGCATAAAGTTTTTCACGACAATTCATGTATCATAATTATTAAGTCTAACCGATAGAACAAGACAAAACCAAAAGTGCTCTTGTCTCTGAATGTGATATTGTATCTAACATAGAATGTCAAGCAACTATTATTAAAAAAATAACAAATAATAAAGTATACAAACTATAACAGAGTGCTGGTTTAGGAGCCACTCCCTCCCCATTATGTTCTGATGCAATTCTTCAGTGTGTGCAGTGTACTTCTGTCCTGCTGACTGCTCTTGTTCTTTGTGTGGAGCATCAGATGTCACATCTCCAGCCTCAGGATGATGAACACACTCACTCTTCTGCTGGTTGCTCTCTCTCTGCCCTGTGAGTTCTCCTGCTTCTTGCTGTGTTATCTTTTCTCAGACAACATGGACTGATGGTCAGTCAGTGACAGCAGAAAACTTCCCAGATGACTGTCTCACTTTATTCTGTGGTTCCTCTCTCCTTTCATCTCATCAGGTTGTACAGGTCAAAGTATGGAGTCCATTCCTTCCAGTTCAGTAGTGAAAAAGCCTGGGGAGACTCTCAGTCTCTCCTGCAGGGGATCTGGCTTCACATTTAGCTGCTGTGGTACGAGCTGGATCAGACAACCTGCAGGAGAAGCACTGGAATGGATAGGGTTTATTTACAGCGATGCTAGTCGAACAGATTATACCAGCAGTGTGCAAGAACGAGCAGAGGTCACCAGAGATAACAGCAACAGCATGGTGTATCTGAGACTGTCCAACTTAAAGCCAGAGGACTCTGCTGTGTATTACTGTGCCAGAGAAACACACTGGTCAAAGGAAGCAGAGAGGCTTGAGAAAAACCTCATACAATTTATTTATTTTCACAAATTCATTTTCACAAATAAATAAATGTTCACAAATAAATAAATTTTCACAAATACCTCCAGGTGGCAGTAGAAGATAAGACGTCAGATTACACAAAGGAGAATATGACAGTGTCTCTAATCACACACACAAAAACATGACCACAATGGAAGCAACAGCTGATGTAGTGGTTTGTGTCTTCCTGTTTTGTGACGGTTAATAATGTTTATGCTTTTGATTTTGAACAGCAGGTGTTGAGAATATATTTAGAAATGTATGCATGATATATCCAGTATATGGATGGCCATCAAATGCTGCTGAGGAGAATAAATGAATGTATCTAACTGGAATTGAATAACTTGAAAATAATCATCATTAAAAAAATCATATTGTAAATTAACGATATTATGTAAAATACATAAATCATATTTTTCCAGAGATGTGTTGAGTTTCTGTTTGAGGAGGAGGAGTCAATGCAAATCTCTGACCTCTTCCATCTCTACATATGTGTTGCAGAGTGAAGGACAGACACTAAATCACTGACATACACGCTGTAGACTGGACAGAGACAACTGGCTTTAACAATGATCAGACCTGATTATTTGGTTGTTTTTCTCATCCTGTCATTTAACTGGGCAGGTAAGAACAAGAGATGTTTTTCTGACAACCTCCTGGTACAAAGACAATATGGCTGCATAACAGAAACTAATGAGCTGTTTAAATGTCTGTAGGTACTGAGGGTCAAACACTGACTGAGTCTGAATCAGTGGTTAAAGGTGCTGTAGGTAGGATTGCGAAAAATTTGAACAACTTCTCAGTCCCTCCCCCCTATCTGCTAAAGCCCAAAATGGTCTCCTAAGCCCCTCCCCCTACAAGGGAGAATGAATGCGCATGTACAGTGATTGACACGCAGTTAGACACCCCCCCTGGCCCTGATTGGTGCATCTGAACAGGGAGCGGTGGATTCTTGCAAATCGCACTGAAGGCTGTAGGTGGTGCCAGAGGAACTGGATTCTTTTTTCAAATTACCTACTTCATGTAGTTCTACTGGAACATAGGGTCAGTTTCAGCAAATATGACAGAAAGTTAGTTTTGTAAGTCTTGCCTACTGCACCTTTAAAAGATCTGGAGAATCCCACAGACTGACCTGCACATATTCTTGGTTTGGTGGTAATATTCATAATGCTTGGATCAGACAGTCTGCTGGAAAAGGACTGGAATGGATCGCTTACATCAGCAGTGCTAGCATCTACTACTCTCAGTCAGTCAAAGGCAGGTTTACCATCTCCAGAGACAACAGCAGACAGCAGGTGTATCTGCAGATGAACAGTCTGAAGACTGAAGATTCTGCTGTTTATTATTGTGCTCAAGAGCCACAGTGACACAGGAAGAAGCAATGCTGTAAAAAAACTCAGCATGTCAAAACTTTTTTTTTCTTTTCTCATTCACAGAGTAAGCTTCAGTTCAACATCATCAACACACTCAGAGAAACAGTCTCAATAAAACTGTTTCATTCAGACAGGTTTTATTGCAGCTCCCCCAGATGTAGTTGAAGCAGACATTAAATATTCTGTTGATCTGAGTGTAAATGTAAATCTGTTTGTTTTACATGTCTGACTTGGATTAGAAGTTTTGTGAAGAATTAATACCAATAAATTTTAATTTGTGTTAACTTTGCCGTGATAATAATTACATTTTCTTTCAGAATCAGAATCAGAATACTTTATTGATCCACTCAGGGAAATTATTTAGTTGCAGTGTCAAAATACATGTTCATAACACAATTACAAGCATTGACAACTTTTGACAGGACAGTCCATCCTTCTTTTATAGCCTGTCAGTGTCCTTCAACACCAGTTCACTGTTACAGTAAAGAGAGAAACAGACACAACCCAAATGGTTCTTACAGTAATTAAATTTAACACCGTAAAATTAATCAATTTAAATAATCTGACATAACAATCTGTGATACATCATTGTATGCATATAGAACCTTTCAAGTGGTGGAATAGATTGAGTGATTTAACTACAGTATAAATGTATAGATTCTCATCTTCTTTTCTATCATATCATTATTTACTTTTCATTAACATGTTTGTCAGAGATTCAGGTTTCACCTTCTCTTTATGTGAGAACACCTGAACATTTCATCTTCATTTTGAATTATTCAAATATACTTTAGTCAGCTGATTTACTATCATCAGTATGTAAATCAGCCTCCTTATGTGTAGCCTCATAAAGAAGTGAAGTGTGTGTGTGTGTGTGTCTGTGTCAGTGAGAGACAGAAGAGCTCACATCAGTTCAGCTTCAACATCACCATGTTCTCTGTAGCTCTGATACTGCTGCTGGCTGCTGGATCCTGTGAGGAGCTTTCAGTGGATTCACTCTAATACACACATTAGAAACACTGAATAGTCAGATGAATGATGGAGATAATGTTGATTTGTGTTTCCACAGGTGTGAACAGTATTGATCTCATCCAGACAGACTCAATGGTTGTTCAGCCTGGACAGTCTCTGACCATCAGCTGTCAGGTCTCTGGTTATTCTTTGACTGATGACAGCTATGCAACAGGTTGGATCAGACAGAGTGAAGGAAAACCAATGGACTGGATTTCCTATCAGTGGGGAACAAGTGGCCTTCGTCAAAATAATGCTCTGAAGAACAAGTTCAGCTACAGCAGAGACACTTCTGCTCTAACAGTGACTCTAAAAGGACAGAATGTGCAGCCTGAGGACACAGCTGTGTATTACTGTGTGCGTGTAAGCTACACAGTGATACAAACCACCAACAGACCTGCACAAATACCCAGCAACCAGCAAGACTCAACCACACACACTCTGTAAAGTTAAACAAATAAATTATCCAGCAGAGTATATGTGGCCAGTTACTCCCTGATAGAGAGGTTGTCTATGATTAAATGTATTTGAGAAATTTGTCACTACAAGGAAGTGATGTTTTGTATCTCTGTAATTGTCTTGAGATGCTTTGAGATGACAAGACAAGAAAAAATGATGTCCTGTTACATACAAAGAGCTGGATCAGGCAATAACATTTGAAAATAACAAGATAAACCTACCCATTCAAATGAAGAGTTTAAGTATGCAAATAACATTTTTGTAATTTGGCCATGAAAGATATCATATCATCTGATTTTTTTTTATCTAAAGAATAGAATCCAAGAAAATAATTTTTTTTGATATCACTTAAACAGTAAAACTTATTAGAAATATTTCTCAGTTCAGGATACTGTAAAAAAAAAACACATCTTGTCTGTCCCCATAGCATCAAACTACTGTATTTAATAGCAAAAATAGTTAACAGGTATTTGGTATTTTTTAGTTTCCCTGCTCTTGTAGGAAACTACTGATGATAAAGTGCATCTGCTTTCCATGTTCCCTTTTTAAACCTGAAGAGGGAGGTCCATGCAAACTCTTCCTTCCTTATAATAACACCATCAACAGCTCTTAGAACATTTATAAAGGTTTTATTGTAGCCTAACGAGACTAGCGTGAGTTGATCTACCCCAGCGGCCATTGGTTATCCTCTTTGTATCGTTCCCAGTAAGGTACTGCGTGTTTTAACGCACACACATCTCGGCTCAGCTGAGTGTGTGGAGCGCGGGCATCTCTGTACAGAATCCCGGCATGTGAATAGAGATGCAAATACAGGGGGCTGGGTTTGTGCTCTACCTGTGTAATGTTACCTGCTGGAAATGCTGGAAATGCTAAATAACAGAACGCATTTTTTCCTCTTTACATTTTCTGAATTCGTGATTATTCTGCGGGCCAGACTAAAAGCTTTGGCGGGCCGGATCTGGCCCGCGGGCCGCCAGTTGACGATCACTGCACTAAAGGATGAAACAGTCTTTAGATTTTTTTTAAATGGGGATTTATTTCCATACGGTATAAATGAATCCTCAAAAAGTCAGTTTCTCTTTCATAACATCGTTATTTCTTTTTTGTTAACAATCTAAAATGTGTTTGTCAGAGAACCAATTTCCACAATTCCACCACTACTCCTAGTCTTGTCAAGAGAACCATCTGGAAGGGCTTTGAAACTGAACTTGCCATTCAAAACTCTTTTCTTTATCCATTTCTGCTCAAGGGTTGTTTCTGCTAGCCACCCACAACATTACTGTGCATCGCTTCCTGGTTTCACCAAACTAAAGAGCGTCCCGAGGCCCAAATCACAAAACGTGCGTGCATTAATCCTACATCAGAAACAACTAGTGGTGTTAAAAGCGTTTGCGTTAACTCTTTATTATGGCATTCATGTTGACAGCCCTAGTTTAAATACTTGGAGGTTTCAATCACTGATACATCATTGTCTGTACTCCCACAAGACAGACTGAATTACACTATTAGAAATCTTTTAACATTAATTTACCTTATTTAAGTGATTATGTAGAAATGCAGCTGAATTTTCTTCAAAAGTTGAATTTTGTGCTCTGAATTGTACTGGTTTAAAAATCGATGTTTGGTCTAATAATATTGTACATAAGCTTTATTCACATGAAAAACAGCAATTTTATCAAAAATAACTTTAGGAGACATGAGATGTTGTTTACCTATCACAAGCCGACAAGGTGATTTACCTACTACACAAACTGAAAGCAATTTTTTTAAATATATCTTTTGGGCATTTTAGGTCTTTAATTGACAGGACAGCTGAATACATGAAAGGGGAGAGAGAGGGGGGAATGATATGCAGCAAAGGGCCGCAGGTCGGAGTCAAAACTGGGCCCGCTGCGTCAAGGAGTAAACCTCTATATATGGGATCCCGCTCTACCAACTGAGCTATCTGGGCGCCCTAAAAGCAATTTTTTGAATGAAAATATTTTTAATAACTTTTATTTTTGAACAGTAACATTATTCCATTATTTGTACTTTGCATTGAACAAAAGTGAGAGTAAATAAACACATTAAAATGTTACAAAGTGACTTAAAATAAAAATAAATAAAAAATAAAGGATTAGGTAACATCAGGTTAAAAATGTGAAACAAAGTCAAAATGGTAAGAGATACGGTGATGATTTGTGAAAAAAAAAAAATACAGTTAGGAGAAAGCCAAAAAAGGAGGAGTCAATGCAAAACTCAGATATCTTCCACCTCTACTTATCTGACTGCAGAGAGGAGGACAGAGAACAGTGGACACACAGTTTAACATGATGGACTATAGGACAGGACTGCTGCTTTTAACTATCTGCTGGGCAGGTGAAGATTTTCACTGATCTTGATTAAACACAGTTTTGAATTGTGTAATGTGGTGTCTTAAATAGTAATGCTGTGATGCTGTATGAAGAGGAATCCGCCGATACTGTTCAACTAAATTCATGTGATGTTGTTTTATATCTTGACAGGTGTTGATGGTCAGACTCTGACAGAATCTGAACCAGCGGTTAAAAGACCTGGAGAATCTCACAGATTGACCTGTACAGCATCTGGATTCACATTTAGTAGCTACTGGATGCACTGGATCAGACAGGCTCCTGGTAAAGGACTGGAGTCGATTGCGGGTATCTACAATAGTGCTAACATCTACTACTCTCAGTCAGTTCAGGGCCGGTTTACCATCTCCAGAGACGACAGCAGAGAGCAGCTGTATCTGCAGATGAACAGTCTGAAGACTGAAGATTCTGCTGTTTATTATTGTGCTCGAGACCCACAGTGACTGGAGTTGGTTGAGCAGCTGTACAAAAATCCTACAGTATTCTTGCTGGGCTGATGAAGCCAAATAATGAAGTTGATATATGAATGTAATAGTTATACCATATATTTTATACATTATATTTTTAATATTACTACTTTTTCCTAAGTTTTTTTCCCCTAAATTTTAGATTAGATATAATTTTTAGATAATAAATTACTCTTTGTCACTTTATACATTATACAACATCCTGCTTTCCTGAGAAATATTATTACTCAACATTAAACACACAAAAACACAATAAAGATCACTTGTTGGTAAACAGGGGCGTAGCAAGCTTTTCAAAAGTGAGGGGTATGGATGTGATTTGTTTATTAACAATAAAAACGATGGATAATCGTTCTGTTTGTTAACATGGGCAAACGGAGCATAATCTACTTACGTATGTGCTAATTTGCATAAATAGCGCAACAGATCTAAACATTGGGTATAGCCAGGTGAAAATGTCTTGTTGACATATAATAGAAAAAGACTTAATATTAAGGTCTGAATGGAACCATTTAGGCTACCCATGAGCATTAATATATAGAGGCATGAAGAAGTACTTTAAACCAGCCTTTATTAATTAGCCTATTATTGCAGAGATGGGGTTTGGGGCTGGGTCCGTGGGATTTCTGGGGGTTCACTTTTTATTTTACCTACCTTTTGTCTTCTGCATTCTCCTTACCCTTGTTCTTCCCTCAGACTCATCCCCCAGAAACAGTCCCACTGACTCAGCCCCAAACCCCATCTCTGCAATAATAATACTGGTTTAATACACTCAATAATCAATACTGGTTTAAAGCACTTCTTCCTGCCTCTATGTATTAATGCTCATGGGTAGCCTAAATGGGTTCCATTCAGACCTTTACATTAAGTCTTTTATTGTTATATGTCAACAAGACATTTCACCTGGCTATACCCAATGTTTAGATCTGTTGTGCTATTTATGCAAATTAGCACATACGTAATTATATTATGATCCGTTTATTATGAATGCTATAACGTAGCTAATGTTACGGTACGTTATACTTCTTACATGGGAAACTATTCGTGCATATTAGCTTTCATTTAACATTGCTAGTGAAGTTAAAAAGGTGCAGTTACCTCCCATCCTGTAGTGACAACTGATAAACACACCATTTTCTAAATCTCTGCTAACGTTACGCATATAGCTACAGTAACGGCATATAAAAAGAGATGAAAATGCCACCGGACATTAAACTTTACGAACATAAATGGCAAAAGACAACCTAGCTAGCTAGTTAACAGCCTAATGTTAAATGATAGGTTCAGTTAGCTAACGTTAGCTCGGGTTGTATCTACCTAATTACGATAGCAATTTGTACCAGCAGCATTAAAGAGTTAAAGGAGAACTCCGGGCAATTTTTACGTTAATCTTGATCGCTATAAGTATGTGAGTACTGTCGATAGCAAAAAAAAACGAGCCGAATCGGTGCTAGCTAACTGGAGCTGCTGCAGCTAATGCCGAGAGCTCCCGTTAGCTAAAACGGCAGTTTTGGGGGCATATCATAAAGAGTGCCTTTGTGCCTCTTAACAGACACAAAATGCAATTAAAATGTCTGTGCAACATGAACAGTTCCCTTACATGACAACAAGATGTGTTTTCAACTCAGACATTGTTTAAATTCACCTACCCTGTTAGCTGCTAGCTGCCGTCTGGGATGAGTGAGTGTTCAGCCAGGCTTCGGTAATAATCATCAAGCAGCAGTTCCCTGTGTATTTGTAGCATATATATCCATTTTGTGTGCGATCCATCTGGCGTTAGTGAATAGTAGTCTCTGCAGTGGCAAACTGTGTGTTAGTTGCCTTAGCCAGGGTAGCAGGGCCGACCGGCATCCTTCTAATTCCTCCCCGCCTTCCTCACCTGCCGCGGCCGACAACAATCCACGGGCCCCCGCTGGTCTGGTGGATGTCCTCCAGAGGACAGTTCATGCTTTCGCTGCGAAATTTTTGCGGTGAAAAAAGTTTATTTCCCCCTCAAAAATAGGTAATTGAGCACTGTAGTGGTTATGATCATATCAGTGACTATGTAACTACATGGAAACGGGCCACATGATGCCTGTTTCTTGTAAAGTAACAGCGTTACAGAAGGCTGACTGTAGTCTTGCACTGAAGTCCCGCAGGAATTCAGTTGTAGCAGGAAAAGGTAAACAGCAGTGTACAGATCGGAGCGTGGTGTGAGAAGAGTGAAGAGCGGAGGTGTTCACAAGGGAAGACGCTTGGAGTAACCTATGGAGCTAGAGCCAGCCTTCAGTAACGCTATTACTGTACAAGAAACAGGCATCATTTGACCCGTTTCCATGTAGTTACATAGTCACTGATATGATCATAACCACTACAGTGCTCAATTACCTATTTTTGAGGGGGAAATAAACTTTTGTTCGCCGCAAAAATCTTGCCACGAAAGCATGAACTGTCCTCTGGAGGACATCCACCAGACCAGCGGGCGCCCGTGGATTGTTGTCGGCCGCGGCAGGTGAAGAAGGCGGGGAGGAATTAGAAGGATGCCGGTCGGCCCTGCTACCCTGGCTAAGGCAACTAACACACAGTTCACCACTGCAGAGACTACTATTCACCAACGCCAGATGGATCGCACACAAAATGGATATATATGCTACAAATACACAGGGAACTGCTGCGTGATGATTATTACTGAAGCCTGGCTGAACACTCACTCATCCCAGACGGCAGCTAGGAGCTAACAGGGTAGGTGAATTTAAACAATGTCTGAGTTGAAAACGCATCTTGTTGTCATGTAAGGGCCCTGTTCATGTTGCACAGACATTTTAATTGCATTTTGTGTCTGTTAAGAGGCACAAAGGCACTCTTTATGATATGCCCCCAAAACTGCCGTTTTAGCTAACGGGAGCTCTCGGCATTATCTGCAGCAGCTCCAGTTAGCTAGCACCGATTCGGCTCTTTTTTTTTGCTATCGACAGTACTCACATACTTAAGATTAACGTAAGATTAACGTAAAAATTGCCCGGAGTTCTCCTCGATGTAGAATGCGGTCTGTTAAGACCGCTGCGAAGTATAACACACCGTTGCCATGAAAAACAGAGCGTTGCTATGGACGAAATTCTGTTCACTCAGGCAATATAATCGCTACACACAGCCATAGACTGTATGCACACAGCCTACGACGTAGCTACGGCAACAGTTCGACGCAAGGCGTTTGTGCAAAACTGTGGAAAAACTGCAGGAAAAGTGTGGGTGTTGAACCCTCTCACCGGGAAAAGTGTGGGTGTTAAAACACCCACATCCCCCACGGGTTCGACGCCCCTGTTGGTAAACGATCTGGTTGCTTAAATTAAACTACTTCAACTCCTGCAGTAAGAAACATTTCTTGTCTTTCCTCATCCTCCCTGGGCTGATAAACTCTGCACTGTCTCACATGACTAATGTCCTCAGGTCAAGTCATTCAAAATGAGACAACACAGACATTTGAGTATGATTGTTGTATGGCTTTTAAAAATTCTGAATAAAAACAAGTAAAAATCATGCTGCATGATATTTGACATATGATTTTATTTCTGACATAACCACACACATATGAAGGTAAAATATGTTGTTTATTACAGAAGAGTAACTTATAAATGGATGAACTACAATAGTTCTTTGTTAAAGGATTTAGTTTTTTGCATTTTGTCACGTTTCAGTTCCTGAGCAGCTGTTTTCCTCTAAAAGGCTCCAAGTTTCTCTGTATGTCTGTTTCTTTAAACATCTGCAAACACTGAAACCATTAAAAGTTTTTTATTAAAACCTTCAAAATATATTACTATTCACATGATTCTGGCTGCTCTCAATGTATTTATGTTTGCAGCAAATACAGTCAGTAAGCAAATATATGAAAAATATAAAAATAAATGCAGGTAGCAGCTACTACACTGCTTGGATCAGACAGCGTGCAGGGAAAGGACTGGAGTGATTGTACATGGTGGTGTTACATCCACCAAACTACAAAGATTCACTGAAGAACAAGTTCAGTATTGAATTAAGACTCTCACAGTGACTCATCAGTAGACCTGAACAAAAACCCCTCAGAGCCTGAACACTTGTAACATGAAGCCACCAGAGGAGGAGCCCTCAGACCACTAATGGTTTCAACACCAGCTCACTGTTACAGTAACAATCTAAAATGTGTTTGTCAGAGAACCAATTTCCACAATTCCACCACTACCCCTAGTCTTGTCAAGAGAACCATCAGGAAGGGCTTTGAAACTGAACTTGCCATTCAAAACTCTTTTCTTTATCCATTTCTGCTCAAGGGTTGTTTCTGCTAGCCACCCACAACATTACTGTGCATCGCTTCCTGTTTTCCCAAAACTAAAGAGCGTCCCGAGGCCCAAATCACAAAACGCGCGTGCATTAATCCTACATCAGAAACAACTAGTGGTGTTAACAGCGTTTGTGTTAACTCTTTATTATGGCGTTAATTTTGACAGCCCTAGTTTAAATACTTGGAGGTTTCAATCACTGATACATCATTGTCTGTACTCCCACAAGACAGACTGAATTACACTATTAGAATAATTTGCACTGAATTTTACTAGTTTAAAAATCGATGTTTGGTCTAATAATATTGTACATAAGCTTTATTCACATGAAAAACAGCAATTTTGTCAAAAATAACTTTAGGAGACATGAGATGTTGTTTACCTATCACAAGCCGACAAGGTGATTTACCTACTGCATAAACTGAAAGCAATTTATATTATACATATTATATTATTCCATAATTGGTACATTGCATTGGACAAACCTGAGAGTAAATAAACACATTCAAATGTTACAAAGTGACTTAAAGTAAAGAAAAAAAGGATTAGTAACAGGTTAAAAATGTGAAATAAAGTCAAAATGGTAAGAGAGACGGAGAGATGATTTGTGAAAGCATAAAATACAGTTAGGAGAAAGTCAAAAAAGGAGGAGTCAATGCAAAACTCAGATATCTTCCACCTCTACTTATCTGAGTGCAGAGAGGAGGACAGAGAACAGTGGACACACAGTTTAACATGATGGACTATAGGACAGGACTGCTGCTTTTAACTATCTGCTGGGCAGGTGAAGATTTTCACTGACATTTACACTTAATCTTACATATCTTTTATGTTTTTTTTCATACAATGTTTTTCATCCTCTTGACAGGTGTTGATGGTCAGACACTGACACAATCTGAACCAGCGATTAAAAGACCTGGAGAATCCCACAGATTGACCTGTACAGCCTCTGGGTTGGATGTTAATGGCTACGGGATGCACTGGATCAGACAGACTGCTGGAAAAGGACTGGAATGGATCGCTTACATTAGCAGTGACAGTAGCAGCAAATACTACTCTCAGTCAGTTCAGGGCCGGTTTACCATCTCCAGAGACAACAACAGAAAGCAGCTGTATGTGCAGATGAACAGTCTGAAGACTGAAGATTCTGCTGTTTATTATTGTGCTCGACAGCCGCAGTGACTGGAGTTGGTTGAGCAGCTGTACAAAATCCTACAGTACTCATTCTTTCAGGCTGGTGGAGCCCAAGCATTAAGTATTTTTCACGACATTTATCTATTTATTTATTTTTAGCTTTTGTTGTTTTGAGGTTTCTAATTTGTTTTATATGCTGTGATTTACTTGAAATGTTTTTTAAATGGAGTAATAATCCTCCCTGCATTATACACATTCCTGAAAACATTAAAAACAGAATAAAGATCACTCACTGATACAAGGTCCAAAGACAGCACAACAATCTGGTTGCTGAAATTAAACATACACATATACTTTACATTTCTACAAATGAAGACACAATACTGTCTGTAAAGAAAGTGGAAAATAAAGCAAGTCATAATATGGGAGTTAAAAAATAATGTTACTGTTTCTTTTATAAAATCACTAGAGGACAGTCAGTGTCTAGTTTCTCTCTCCTCTGTTACTAAAAGGAGAAACTCAGATCTGCTGTT
Organism: Sander lucioperca; assembly: GCF_008315115.2. Classification (NCBI taxonomy): domain Eukaryota; kingdom Metazoa; phylum Chordata; class Actinopteri; order Perciformes; family Percidae; genus Sander; species Sander lucioperca. The sequence goes on along the minus strand of NC_050193.1, from coordinate 13,058,502 downwards.
CTCATTGATCTTAACTGACTGATACTCAAACTCTGAAATCATTCATAATGCTCTGTAATAAAATCATTAGGTAAATAAGAAAATGTCACTCCTTCCATCACATACTGTAGTTTCATTAATTATTTCTAAGAGAAAACAGCTGAAAGTGGAGATCAGTGATGACAAAATTTAACGTTATTGTTTACATATAAAGTGAATTTACTTGTATCATATATGGAGATAACTATTTTATATTAAACAATTTTTAATGGAAATGGAAAATATGTGGAAATAATATTGACAGTTTAAAGTTACCTCTACCTAGATATGAAGAAAACAAAAATGACACGCATATTTTCACTCTGCAGATATAATAACACTGAACAAACTCTTCTATTGACTCCAGTTAGACCAACATTGATGCTTCATATGTTTGATTTTATGCAAACTCAGTGACCTTCCTTGTTTCTCAGCTATAAAAACATCACATCAGGCTGTCAGTGGAGTTCACAGCACGTCAGTTTCAACATAAACCATGTTCTCTGTAGCTCTGCTGCTGCTGTTGGCAGCTGGATGTGAGTCTCTCTGGATTTGTCAAAGTCAACAGTTCTTCTTTTGCATTATAACTTGATAATTTGTTACAAAACATTTTCTTTTTTAACAGGTATGAAGTGTGAACAGTTGACCCAGCCAGCCTCTGTGACTGTGCAGCCAGGTCAACGTCTGACCATCACCTGTCAGGTCTCTTATTCTGTTGGTAGCTACTACACAGCTTGGATCAGACAGCCTGCAGGGAAAGGACTGGAGTGGATTGGAATGAAAGCTACTGGAGCTTCATACTACAAAGATTCACTAAAGAACAAGTTCAGTATTGACTTAGAGACTTCCAGCAACACAGTGACTCTAAATGGACAGAATGTGCAGCCTGAAGACACTGCTGTGTATTACTGTGCCAGATACCCACAGTAACACAAACCATCAGTAGACCTGAACAAAAACCCCTCAGAGCCTGAACACTTGTAACATGAAGCCACCAAAGGAGGAGCCCTCAGACCACTAATGGTTTCAACACCAGCTCACAGCCTGCACTCTTGCTGGAGTTGAAATACTTTGGGGTTTTAATCACTGATCATTGTCTCTTCTCCCACAACAAAACTGAATTACATGTTTACATTGTTAAATGCACACAACTGAAACACGTTGGATGTCAGAGTTTTCCTGGAACAAATGCATGAAACCCTGTTCTTATTATCAGGACTCAAAATTTCAAATTTGAAAAAAAGGGGACATAAGATAATGTTTGTCGATCTCAAACCAAGCATACAAGGTGATTTAATAAACGAGAACCCATTTTTCTAATGATAATTATCTTGATAGCTTTTATATATAAACAGTAACACTATTCAATTATTTGTAATTATTTGATGCATTTAACAAAAACATCTGCCAAGTAAATAAATGTGTTCAAATGTTAGAGTGACTTACAGTAAAACATGCATAAAAATTACGTTAAAAATGTAAATAGAATCTGAATTCTAAGATACAGTAAGATTATTCTTACTGTAAGAATAACACAAATTACGTTAAGGAGCCGTAACATGAAAATATGTTTTGAGGAGAGATTTAACGAAGGACACTGTTCAATCAAAAAGGAGGAGTCAATGCAAAACTCAGATGTCTTCCACCTCTACTTATCTGAGTGCAGAGAGGAGGACAGAGAACAGTGGACACACAGTTTAACATGATGGACTATAGGACAGGACTGCTGTTTTTAACTATCTGCTGGGCAGGTGAAGATTTTCACTGATCTTAATTTAACATAGCTTTTATTTGTGTCATCAGCTTATTTCACTTGATGTTTTTTATCCTCTTGACAGGTGTTGATGGTCATGTTATGGTTGGGGTCGGCTGGCTGTGAGTCTTTGTTCTATTTTCTGTTTCCCAGTACCATTTTATTCCCACTGTCAGTTTCTATTTGTTTTGCCTCGTTCTGTGTCTCCTGTGTTGTTCCCCTCCTCCCGCCTGCTCCTGCCAGCTGATTACACGCACCTGTTCGTCATTCCACCATCACCCTTCCCGCTGCACACACCTGCCAGCCATCTACTATCAAGCCAGTATATGAACCCCGGATCCACTCATTGTCTTCGCTTGATCGTTGCTTCAGCCATTCTGGTGACACGCTACACAAGCTCTCTGAGAAAAACACTATACTTACCTGTCCTTGTCTGTCACTAACCTTTTGTCTCCTCTCTGCAGTCATCCTCTCCACTCGCTTCCCGTACCTCCAGTCAGCTGGCCTCACCGTTCGGTCCCCCTCTCACGGCTCTCCACCTCATCCTGCTCTGCTCCTGCTCTGCCCTGCCCTCGTTCCTGCTTCCAGCCACCCTCCACCTCGACTCCCCTCTTCCCCGGACTCCAGTGCCTCCTCTTCGGCCCCCTTGGTCCCGGTTCCCCTGCGCATCCCCGCTAGCTCCCTCACCATCCTAGCCCTACAGCCTCCCTCTGCATTCCCTCACCATCCTACCCTACAGCTTCCCCCTGCATTCCCTCACCATCCTAGCTCTACAGTCTCCCTCCGCATTCCCTCACCATCCTAGCTCTACAGTCTCCCTCCGCATTCCCTCACCATCCTAGCCCCACCGTTTCCCTCAGTATTCCCTCACTATCCTACTCCAGCCCCAGAGCCCCTTCTCCTGTCCCCGGCGTCCGCCTCCTCACTCCCTCCTCTTCCCTAACCTTTAATAAATCTTGTTTGTCTGCTGAGCCTAGCGTTTGGGTCCGTTCTGTCTTCACCCTCACAGGTCAGACTCTGACAGAATCTGAACCAGCGATTTAAAAGACCTGGAGAATCCCACAGATTGACCTGTACAACATCTGGATTCACATTTAGGAGCTACAGGATGCACTGGATCAGACAGGCTCCTGGAAAAGGACTGGAGTGGATTGCGAGTATCTACAGTACTAGCAGCTACTACTCCCAGTCAGTCCAGGGGAGATTCACCATCTCCAGAGATGACTCCAGCAGTAAAGTCTATCTGCAGATGAACAGTCTGAAGACCGAGGACACAGCAGTGTATTACTGTGCACGAGAGACACAATGAGAGACGATAATAGGAGAGTCATACAAAAACTACTTCCTCTATTTATAATCACCACTGGGATCATATAGTTGACTTAGTATTACTTTGTTGTGCCATACTGCTGATAAGTACACAAATACCACAAGTAAATGCTTGAAGATCATGCAAAAATCAACATTTTGGTAGCATTTAAAAATAAAAAGCTTCCACATAATTTTCAGATTGTACACAAGTTTTTTCATGAAATTGACAGAATGACAGAACCAATTTTACACTAAATCCTTTAATTCACACATTTTACAGCCATTAAAAGGAAGCATCAACAAACCAAAACCTTGTTGCCATTTTTTCTCTTTCAGTTTTAAAATAACTGTGACTTGAAAGATTGTTTTTGTCTGTTCATAGATCTTAGCAAAATCTTTTCCCATTATGAAAGAAGTTGTATCTGCAGATGAAAAGTCTGAAGACTGAAGTTGCTGTTTATTATTGTGCCCGATGGCCACAGAGTTGTTTGAGCAGCTGTACAAAATCCTACAGAACTTACTGGACTTATAGAGCACAACTGTCTGACATTCTTCATCTTTGAAGGTTAACCTTTACAAGTTGATAGTAAATGTTCACACCTTTTGATGATTCAGAATCAACTCCTTCATAAGGTGCAAAATCATGAAAATCACATAGAAATGATGGGTGGAATGATTTTTGTTGAAAACATATATATATATATATATATATATATATATATATATATATATATATATATGATATAAATGGAAATACATAAGGATAAAATGCTATTTGTTTTGTTTCAAATATCTAAAAGGTCAACAAAACATTCTGAGCTGTAATGATGAATAAAATAAATTCTAGTCCTCTAAACATCAGTTACAATAATGCATCTTCTGCTTTTGTTTACTGTCATGTTAGTGCTTGAGTGTATCCCAGCATGCATTGGATGGAAGAAAGGTAAGCAGGGATGTCACTACTCGATGTGAGTTGGGTGCAGATGTGAGTTGCGCGTGCTCAGATTTAAACGGTTTACTGGCTACCCGATGTGAGTTGAGTTTACGGCATAACACCAATGGATCCGGATCAGGCTGCAAGCAAGGTGGGCGCGGCTGTGTCATACTGAAATTTGTGAAATCCATAAAATAATAAACTTTTCTCCCCCCTCTTGATTTTTGCCCCAATGCCAGTGGCCTCCTCAATGACCCTCAGTAGGTCAAAGCTCTATTGACAATAAAGTACAAATTAATACATCAATAAATTCATGTTGTCTATGGGTACATAAAGCGGAGAAAGAAAGATTTCAGACAATTAAGAGGCAGCAGGTACAATTTTTATAGAGAAAACAACCGGTTATGGACTCCACTCCCATGACCCCTTATGCATGTTTACTCCACAAGACTCCAAAAACTGCAGGAAAACATGCTGAACCTCATTTAAAGTTAAAAGTTTAAAGCGTGTAGATGTCGCCGCGTCATTGTCCAAAGTGACGCGCAAAGTGACGCATGCGCAACTCACATCTGCACTCGACTCACATCGGGTAGTGACAAGGGAACAAGCACAGGGCTTCAATAACAAACATTTTTTTGGGTGTCACAAGTGAGTAATCTTTCTCTGTTTAAAAGTAGCTACCATTCCTGTTTTAAAACTCTAGAGGGCAGACAATGACTGACTTTAACACTTGTCCCAGTGACGTCCATATACAGGAACAAAAGACAGGGAAGAAAAGCAGTAGCCTACATGTTTCATTTAATTGTTTTCAGCGCCTAATGCTCCAGAGATTGATGTTCTCCTCATAATGATAATCTGTTACAAATTTTCTGCCATGAAATGGCCATAAACCATCACAATGACACATCCATGTGTGATGGGCACCACTGCTTCAATCAATCAGATGGCATGAATTATGCTTAAATTATTGTTGTGGTAATGTTGATAACCTAGTAATGTGTTTTAAAATAGCATTTAAAATGTACATACTTATATGGACGCTTCCTAGTCAATACAAATTAATTTTAGTTTCATCAAAGATATTCCAGTCCAGATGTTTCCTCCCTGTCAGGAGGAGTCAATGCAAAACTCAGATATCTTCACCTCTACTTATCTGAGTGCAGAGAGGAGGACAGAGAACAGTGGACACACAGTTTAACATGATGGACTATAGGACAGGACTGCTGCTTTTAACTCTCTGCTGGGCAGGTGAAGATTTTCACTGATCTTGATTTGAAGTTGTCTTTAAAACATTACCAAAATTAAAAGCAACTGATTATTTTCTTTATTTGACAGGTGTTGATGGTCAGACTCTGATAGAATCTGAACCAGCGGTTAAAAGACCTGGAGAATCCCACAGATTGACCTGTACAACATCTGGATTATCATTTAGTAGCTACTGGATGGCCTGGATCAGACAGGCTCCTGGAAAAGGACTGGAGTGGGTTGCTAATATCAGATATGACAGTGCTAGCATCTACTACTCTCAGTCAGTCCAAGGCCGGTTTACCATCTCCAGAGACAACAGCAGAGAGCAGCTGTATCTGCAGATGAACAGTCTGAAGACTGAAGATTCTGCTGTTTATTATTGTGCTCGAGACCCACAGTGACTGGAGTTGGTTGAGCAGCTGTACAAAATCGTACAGTACTCATTCTTTCAGGCTGGTAGTGCACAAGTTTGAAATATTTTTTATATAATGTATATATTTAAACATTTTATATTACAGTTTTGTTGTTTTCAGGTTGTTAAGTTGTTTTATATTCTGTAATTTTATTTTCATATATGTTTTTATTATAAATTAATAATCCTCCCTGTATTATACAAAAACTTGAAAACACATTAAAAACACAATAAAGATCACTCATTGATACAAGGTCCAAAGACAGCCCAACAATCTGGTTGCTGAAATTAAACTTTTACAAATACTTTATATTTCTACAAAGTAAGACATAATTATTATACAGTTCTACAAATTGTACTGTCTGTAAATGATATGATGTGGAATCTATGAGACTGAAAAATAATGTTACTGTTTCTTTTATAAAATCACTAGAGGACAGTCAGTGTCTAGTTTCTCTCTCCTCTGTTACTAAAAGGAGAAACTCAGATCTGCTGTTCTCATTGATCTTAACTGACTGATACTCAAACTCTGAAATGATTCATATTGCTCTGTAATAAAATCAATAGGTAAATAAGAATATGTCACTCTTTTCATCACATACTGTAATTTCATTAAAATTATTTCTAAGAGAAAACAGCTGAAAGTGGAGATGAGTGATGGCAGCATTTAACGTTATTGTTTAGAGTGAATTTACTTGTATCATGTATGGAGATAACTATTTTATATAAAAAAGATGATTAATGTTTAAAGATAGAATAATAATATATTCATTAAGGTATTATTGTTGTGTATTAACAAATGAAAGTCTAGAAAATAAGTGGAGACAATATTGACAGTTTAATGCAATAAAGTTATCTGTACCTAGATATGAAGAAATAAAAAATGACACGCATATTTTCACTCTGCAGATATAATAACACTGAACAAACTCTTCTATTGACTCCAGTTAGACCAACATTGATGCTTCATATGTTTGATTTTATGCAAACTCAGTGACCTTCCTTGTTTCTCAGCTATAAAAACATCACATCAGGCTGTCAGTGGAGTTCACAGCACGTCAGTTTCAACATAAACCATGTTCTCTGTAGCTCTGCTGCTGCTGCTGGCTGCTGGATGTGAGTCTCTCTGGATTTGTTAAAGTCAACAGTTCTTCTTTTGCAGTATAACTTGATCATTTGTTACAAAACATTTTCTTTTTTAACAGGTATGAAGTGTGAACAGTTGACCCAGCCAGCCTCTGTGACTGTGCAGCCAGGTCAACGTCTGACCATCACCTGTCAGGTCTCTTATTCTCTTAGTGGCTACTACACAGCTTGGATCAGACAGCCTGCAGGGAAAGGATTGGAGTTGATTGGAATGAAACATACTTCAGCTTCATACTACAAAGATTCACTAAAGAACAAGTTCAGTATCGACTTAGAGACTTCCAGCAACACAGTGACTCTAAATGGACAGAATGTGCAGCCTGAAGACACTGCTGTGTATTACTGTGCCAGAGAGCCACAGTAACACAAACCATCAGTAGACCTGAACAAAAACCCCTCAGAGCCTGAACACTTGTAACATGAAGCCACCAGAGGAGGAGCCCTCAGACCACTAATGGTTTCAACACCAGCTCTCTGTTACAGTAAAGAGAGAAACAGTCTTAGGTTCTTAATTAAATGTAACATTAACAGTACAATCAATCAATTTAAATACTCTGACATAACAATCAGTGATACATCATTGAATATAACCTTTCAAGTGATGGATTACATTCAGTGATTTGACTACAGTTTAAATGAATCATATATCTTCTATCATATCATTATTTACTTTTCATTAACAATCAAACATATGTTTGTCAGAGATTCAGGTTTCACCTTCTCTTTATGTGAGAACACCTGAACATTTCATCTTCATTTTGATTTATTCAAATATACTTTAGTCAGCTGATTAACTATCATCAATATGTAAATCAGCCTCCTTGTGTGTAGCCTCATAAAGAAGTGAAGTGTGTGTGTGTCAGTGAGAGACAGAAGAGCTCACATCAGTTCAGCTTCAACATCAACATGTTCTCTGTAGCTCTGATACTGCTGCTGGCTGCTGGATCCTGTGAGGAGCTTTCAGTGGATTCACTCTAATACACACATTAGAAACACTGAATAGTCAGATGAATGATGGAGATAATGTTGATTTGTGTTTCCACAGGTGTGAACAGTATTGATCTCATCCAGACAGACTCAATGGTTGTGCAGCCTGGACAGTCTCTGACCATCAGCTGTCAGGTCTCTGGTTATTCTTTGACTGATAACAGCTATGCAACAGGTTGGATCAGACAGAGTGAAGGAAAACCAATGGACTGGATTTCCCATCAGTGGGAAGGAGGTAGCCTTCGTCGAAATAATGCTCTGAAGAACAAGTTCAGCTACAGCAGAGACACTTCTGCTCTAACAGTGACTCTAAAAGGACAGATTTTGCAGCCTGAGGACACAGCTGTGTATTACTGTGTACGTTACCCCACTGTGATACAAATCACCAACAGACCTGCACAAATACCCAGCAACCAGCAAGACTCAACCACACACACATGTTTTAAATTACATTACATTACATGAATAAAGACAGCACTCTTTGCAGCGTTAATAAACATGAATGGTTATGGATTTAATTTTTTCTATCCTATGCAATGCAATGGAATAGAAAATAACATCTAATAACTAATTTTAAACAGCAGCTCTATATCTTCACAAATAGGATGTAAATTTCCCTTCTGGTATTCGGCCTAGATGAAAAAAGCCAGAAAACTGGGACAGTTTGATATATTTCTGAAACACTCAGATCAGAGTACTGAATGACAGTACTTCTCCCAGAATGGAAAATACCATTATCTGGAGTTTGTTAATTGTAGTTACTATTCATGGTGAGAAAAAAATAATTCTGCTTTACTTCTTTAGTAAATGTCCAACCTGTGATTTACAAGTTTGTTGGATGATTATCCCAATTTCTTTACTTACAGGAGTTTGTAGTGAGCTCAAACTGGACCAGTCTTCCTCTGAGGTGAAAAGACCTGGAGAGACAGTGAAGATGTCATGTATCATATCTGGTTATAGCATGACAAGCTACAATATTCACTGGATACGACAGAGACCAGGAGAAGCTGGTCAGCTGGAACAGCTGCACAAAAACCTCCACACACAACTAACAGCAATGTGATCTTAATGCCATCTGAGTCCCCCCCCCATTACAAAGCACTTTGATATATTAACATTATATTTCTATATATTTTACATTATACTCATGAGTAAATATTTATTCTCTTTATGATGTTACATCACTTAAAGGAACATGCCGACTTATTGGGAATTTAGCTTATTCACCGTAACCCCCAGAGTTAGACAAGTCCATACATACCCTTCTCATCTCCGTGCGTGCTGTAAGGCTGTCTGACGGCTCCAGAGGCAGCAGCCCATCACAGTACATGCAGGTGAATGGTTCCAGCAATCCCACTGCTCCCAATAAGTGACAAAATAACGCCAACATGTTCCTATTTACATGTTGTGATTTGTAGAGTCACAGCGTGTACAAAAAACAACGTAACATGAGACACAGCCATCTTCTAACCATAAACAAACCGGGAACTATATTCTCAGACAGGTTTGCTGCAAAGCAAATCATTCCGCCCAAGTACTATATTCTTCCGCCTGAGAATATAGTTCCCGGTTTGTTTATGGTTAGAAGATGGCTGTGTCTGATGTTACGTTGTTTGTTGTACACGCTGTGACTCTACAAATCACAACATGTAAATAGGAAAATGTTGGCGTTATTTTGTCACTTATTGGGAGCAGTAGGATTGCTGGAACCATTCACCTACATGTACTGTGCTGGCCTGATGCCGCTGGAGCCGTCAGACAGCCTTACAGCACGCACGAAGATGAGAAGGGTACGTATGGACTTGTCTAACTCTGGGGGTTACGGTGAATAAGCTAAATTCCCAATAAGTCGGCGTGTTCCTTTAAAGTATTAGACAATGACAATAACGTAATTCTCAAAAATGATAGTAGATGTTGATCTGAATGAAATTGTAAATGATTGTAAATACTCCATGTGCTGCCTATTGTTTTCAAAATGCCTAATGAGAAACAGAGCCTTGATAACAAGATTAATTATGAATTAACACATTTGAATAAACCTTGTATGTTAATGTGTCAAAGTTAATTTGTGTATCATTCGAATAAATTTGGTTGTGGTGTTAATACTGAAACATTTTACACAAATTAAAACATGTCAGACAAAGGTAAAAACAGCTGACTTGGAGGGTTGACTCTGACTCAGTTTCATTAAATATCTCCAGTCCAGATGTTTCCTCCCTGTGAGGAGGAGTTAATGCAAAACTCAGATATCTTCCACCTCTACTTATCTGACTGCAGAGAGGAGGACAGAGAACAGTGGACACACAGTTTAACATGATGGACTATAGGACAGGACTGCTGCTTTTAATTATCTGCTGGGCAGGTGAAGATTTTCACTGATCTTAATTAAACAAAGTTTTGAATTGTGTAACATCTAAATTCATGTGATGTTTTTTTATATCTTAACAGGTGTTGATGGTCAGACTCTGACAGAATCTGAACCAGCGATTAAAAGACCTGGAGAATCCCACAGATTGACCTGTACAGCATCTGGATTCACATTTAGTAGCTACTGGATGCACTGGATCAGACAGGCTCCTGGAAAAGGACTGGAGTGGATTGCGAGTATCTACAGTACTAACATCTACTACTCTCAGTCAGTTCAGGGCCGGTTTACCATCTCCAGAGACAACAGCAGACAGCAGCTGTATCTGCAGATGAACAGTCTGAAGACTGAAGATTCTGCTGTTTATTATTGTGCTCGAGACCCACAGTGACTGGAGTTGGTTGAGCAGCTGTACAAAAATCCTAAAGTATTCTTACTGGGCTGATGAAGCCAAATATTGAAGATAATATATGAATGTAATATTTATATCATATATTTTATACATTATATTTTTAATATTACTACTTTTTAATAATTCTACGTTTTTTCCATTTTTAGATAATAAATTACCCTTTGTCTCTGCATTATAAAATGTCCCATTTTCCTGAGAAATATTTTTACTTAACATGAAACACACATGATGTGGTCCTGATGGCATCATCAGCCTGTTACCTTCAGCACTCACTGGATCGGTTCGCAGCCAAGTGTGAAGTGGCTGGGATGAGGATCAGCACCTCTAAATCTGAGGCCATGGTTCTCAGCAGGAAACCGATGGAGTGCCTTCTCCAGGTAGGGAATGAGTCCTTACCCCAAGTGAAGGAGTTCAAATACCTTGGTGTCTTGTTCGCAAGTGAGGTGACAATGGGGCGGGAGATTGGTCGGAGAATCGGTGCAGCGGGGCGGTATTACATTCAATTTATTGCACCGTTGTGACAAAAAGAGAGCTGAGCCAGAAGGCAAAGCTCTCGATCTACCGGTCAGTATTCATTCCTACCCTCACCTATGGTCATGAAGGCTAGGTAATGACTGAAAGAACGAGATCCAGGGTACAACCGGCCGAAATGGGTTTCCTCAGGACGGTGGCTGGCGTCTCCCTTAGAGATAGGGTGAGAAGACATCCGTGGAACTCGGAGTAAAGCCGCTGCTCCCTCGCGTTGAAAGGAGCCAGTTGAGGTGGTTTTGGGCATCTGGTAAGGATGCCCCCTGGGCGCCTCCCTAGGGAGGTGTTCCAGGCACGTCCAGCTGGGAGGAGGCCTCGGGGAAGACCCAGGACTAGGTGGAGGGATTATAACTCCAACCTGGCCTGGGAACACCTCGGGATCCTCCAGTCAGAGCTGGTTAATGTGGCTCGGGAAAGGGAAGTTTGGGGTCCCCTGCTGGAGCTAATCCCCCCACGACACGACCCCAGATTAGCGGAAAAAGATGGATGGGTGGATGGATGGATGAAACACACAAAAATACAATAAAAATTACTTGTTGCTAAAAGTGCCAAAAACATCACAACGATTAAATTAAACTACTTCAACTCCTGCAGTAAGAAACATTTCTTGTCTTTCCTCATCCTCCCTGGGCTGATAAACTCTGCACTGTCTCACATGACTAATGTCCTCAGGTCAAGTCATTCAAAATGAGACAACACAGACATTTGAGTATGATTGTTGTATGACTGGCTTTGAAGAATTCTGAATAAAAACAAGTAAAAATCATGCTGCATGATATTTGATATATGATTTTAATTCTGACATAACCACACACATATGAAGGTAAAATGTGTTGTTTATTACAGAAGAGTAACTTATAAATTGATGAACTACAGTAGTTTTCATCTTTGTTAAAGGATTTAGTTTTTTGCATTTTGTCAGGTTTCAGTTCCTGAGCAGCTGTTTTCCTCTAAAAGGCTCCAAGTTTCTCTGTATGTCTGTTTCTTTAAACATCTGCAAACACTGAAACCATTAAAAGTCTTTTATTAAAACATGCAAAATATATTACTATTCACATGATTCTGGCTGCTGTCAATGTCTTTATGTTTGCACCAAATATAGTCAGTAAGCAAATATATGAAAAAATAAATGCAGGTAGCAGCTACTACACAGCTTGGATCAGACAGCATGTAGGGAAAGGACTGGAGTGATTGTACATGGTGGTGTTGCATCCACCAAACTACAAAGATTCACTGAAGAACAAGTTCAGTATTGAATTAAGACTCTCCCAGTGACTCATCAGTAGACCTGAACAAAAACCCCTCAGAGCCTGAACACTTGTAACATGAAGCCACCAGAGGAGGAGCCCTCAGACCACTAATGGTTTCAACACCAGCTCACTGTTACAATAACAATCTAAAATGTGTTTGTCAGAGAACCAATTTCCACAATTCCACCACTACTCCTAGTCTTGTCAAGAGAACCATCTGGAAGGGCTTTGAAACTGAACTTGCCATTCAAAACTCTTTTCTTTATCCATTTTTGTTCAAGGGTTGTTTCTGCTAGCCACCCACAACATTACTGTGCATCGCTTCCTGGTTTCCCAAAATTAAAGAGCGTCCCGAGGCCCAAATCATAAAACGTGCGTGCATTAATCCTACATCAAAAACAACTAGTGGTGTTAAAAGTGTTTGCATTCACTCTTTATTATGGCGTTAATTTTGACAGCCCTAGTTTAAATACTTACTACATCAGGTTAAAAATGTGAAACAAAGTCAAAATAGTAAGAGATAAGGTGAGATGATTTGTGAAAACACAAAATACAGTTAGGAGAAAGCCAAAAAAGGAGGAGTCAATGCAAAACTCAGATATCTTCCACCTCTACTTATCTGACTGCAGAGAGGAGGACAGAGAACAGTGGACACACAGTTTAACATGATGGACTATAGGACAGGACTGCTGCTTTTAACTATCTGCTGGGCAGGTGAAGATTTTCACTGATCTTGATTTGACATTCCCATTTGTATTACTGACATATTTCACATGAAGATTTTCTCTGATCTTTGTACCAAGGTAATGCATGACATGCTTATCTTTTTTGGTTTGACAGGTGTTGATGGTCAGACTCTGACAGAATCTGAACCAGCGGTTAAAAGACCTGGAGAATCCCACAGATTGACCTGTACAACATCTGGATTGTCATTCAGTAGCAACTGGATGGCCTGGATCAGACAGGCTCCTGGAAAAGGACTGGAGTGGGTTGCTACTATCAGTGATTCCAGTAGCTACATTTACTACTCTCAGTCAGTCCAAGGCCGGTTTACCATCTCCAGAGACAACAGCAGAGAGCAGCTGTATCTGCAGATGAACAGTCTGAAGACTGAAGATTCTGCTGTTTATTATTGTGCTCGACACCCACAGTGACTGGAGTTGGTTGAGCAGCTGTACAAAATCCTGCAGTACTCATTCTTTCAGGCTGGTAGTGCACAAGCATGACGTATTTTTCTTAACATTTATGTATTTATTTATTTATTTTTATATTAGCTTTTGTTGTTTTGAGGTTGTTGATTTGTTTTATATGATGTGATTTACATGAAATGTTTTTAAAATAAAGTAATAATCCTCCCTGCATTATACACATCCCTGAAAACATTAAAAACTCATTGATAAAAGGTCCAAAGACAGCCCAACAATCTGGTTGCTGAAATTAAACTACTACAAATACTTTACATCTCTACAAAGTAAGACTCAATACTGTCTGTAAATGATATGATGTGGAATCTATGAGATAAAAAATAATGTTACTGTTTCTTTTATAAAATCACTAGAGGACAGTCAGTGTCTAGTTTCTCTCTCCTCTGTTACTAAAAGGAGAAACTCAGATCTGCTGTTCTCATTGATCTTAACTGACTGATACTCAAACTCTGAAATGATTCATATTGCTCTGTAATAAAATCAATAGGTAAATAAGAATATGTCACTCTTTTCATCACATACTGTAATTTCATTAAAATCATTTCTAAGAGAAAACAACTGAAAGTGGAGATCAGTGATGACAGAATTTAACGTTATGTTTACATAAAAAGGGAATTGACTTGTACCATGTATGGAGATAACTATTTTATATTAAATGATTTTTAATGTTTGAAGAAAGTCTGGAAAATATGTGGAAATAATATTGACAGTTTAAAGTTATCTGTATCTGGATACGAAGAAAACAAAAAATCCAGACATATATTTTCACTCTGCAGATATAATAACACTGAACAAACTCTTCTATTGACTCCAGTTAGACCAACATTGATGCTTCATATGTTTGATTTTATGCAAACTCAGTGACCTTCCTTGTTTCTCAGCTATAAAAACATCACATCAGGCTGTCAGTGGAGTTCACAGCACGTCAGTTTCAACATAAACCATGTTCTCTGTAGCTCATGACATCACCTGTCAGGTCTCTTATTCTCTTGGCTCCTTCACAGCTTGGATCAGACAGCCTGCAGGGAAAGGACTGGAGTGGATTGGAATGAAACATACTGGAGCTTCATACTACAAAGATTCACTAAAGAACAAGTTCAGTATCGACTTAGAGACTTCCAGCAAGACAGTGACTCTAAATGGACAGAATGTGCAGCCTGAAGACACTGCTGTGTATTACTGTGCCAGATACACACACTGGTTAAAGTTACCAAAGGAGCTATACAAAAACCTTAGAGAATGCATTTTTTTTTTTTAACAAAGACCAACAGGAGGCAGTAGGAGACCTAAACTAATAATGGCAGTAAGAGAATAAAACAAAGAGGCACACAATGACAGCAGCGGATGATTTTTGACTTCCTGTTTTATTTCTACCAGCAATGTAATGATGATGTAATGTAATGACTGAATTATAGTTTGATTGAGACTGTTGAAGTATGAATGTATTTTACTCTGTTATAAGGTTTGTAAAGAATATAAATATTCAATTTAACATATTGTGAGAAATAATAATCACACACTGTGTAATACAGTGTGTAAAACTGGGTAGCACTTGTTGTCAGTCATACACATTTGAATGATCAAAATGACGAAAAGTTTCCCAAGTATAATTTATTGGGCTTTTACATGCTGACACTATTTAGATTATGGAAACAACAGAATATCTCAACATATATATGTGGACGACACAAATGTCCATAACGAACAGCCAATTAGTGATTGAACAAATCAATTATTTGATGTGCAAAATAAATGCCCAAGACAACTTTACATAAATAACTACTACAAATATAAATAAATACATATCTAAAACATTTTGTTTTGGTGCCAAATAACAATTAAAGAACAATGTTCACCTTGAATCACTTAAGGAAAGAATGCCAATCCAAGAACAGTCTGACTTATGGACTCAGAGAAAATATTTAACACCCACATTAAGACAATCTCAACATCAGCCAACTATCACGTCAACAGAATAGTTAATAGACATTTTGTGCTTGTTTGAAAATCAGATGAGAAAATCAATGTACTTCCAATATGTGTCTGTATTACACTTTCTTTCCTTTAATAAAATAAATGGTCATAATAGTCTTGACTAAGTGTTACAGGACAGTCCATCCTTCTTTTATAGCCTGTCAGTGTTCTTCTCTATGCAAAGTGAACTTCCTCACAGTCTGCTATAAAGATTTGATATCTTGCTGTCAGTTGCAGCAGAAGAAGAGAAGCTCCCATCAGTTCACCTTCAACATCAACATGTTCTCTGTAGCTCTGATACTGCTGCTGGCTGCTGGATCCTGTGAGGAGCTTTCAGTGGATTCACTCTAATACACACATTAGAAACACTGAATAGTCAGATGAATGATGGAGATAATGTTGATTTGTGTTTCCACAGGTGTGAACAGTATTGATCTCATCCAGAAAGACTCAATGGTTGTGCAGCCTGGACAGTCTCTGACCATCAGCTGTCAGGTCTCTGGTTATTCTTTGACTGATGACAGCTATGCAACAGGTTGGATCAGACAGAGTGAAGGAAAACCAATGGACTGGATTTGCCATTGGTGAGGTAAAGGTGGCTTTAACCAAAATAATGCTCTGAAGAACAAGTTCCTTTACCACACACACGTCTTCTAGCTCAGTGGAGTGGAGTGAATCTGCAGCCTGAGGACACAGCTGTGTATTACTGTGTGTGTGTGTGTGTGTGTAAGCTACACAGTGATACAAACCACCAACAGACCTGCTCAAATACCCAGCAACCAGCATGTGACTCAAACACAAATTTACATGAGATTGCTATGGATAAATGTAATGTAACCATTAATTCTTGAGTTCAACTTAACATGTACCATACAAACTGCCTTTTTTCATCATTAAATGATAGAACGGTAACACTTTATAATAATGGGACTGGAAATCTGACTGTGACCCATCAAATACAAATATTGTCAAGTAGTAAGTTAGTATAAAGTAAAATTCATAAATATCCTATTTGGGTGAGCATTGTTCTCAGGCATTACTGTTTAAGTGCCTTATGTTGTTGTGAATACAGCAACCATAAAAATGCATCTGCAGTATACTGTATTTTGTGTCAATGTAGTGACCTCAGTATTATTTTACCAACCCACTCCTTCAATTCTTGATACATTTAATTTTATGCCACCATTAATTATATCTTATTTGTCAATGTTAAAGATGGAACAGGTCAGCACTTTATTTGAAGGGACACAAACATGATGAAGTAATGGATGATGCATTTTTATTTAACAATGATTACAACACTACATGTTTTCTGAATATATGTACACTGCTGTGACTGGTCAGTTCTTTGAAGAAGACATGAACATCATTAATAAATCAGAAATCTTGATGATTCAAATACCTTAATTGATGCATTAATTAACGTATTGTTCCTGCATTAAGTCATGCATGATATACTATTAATCTTTGTACATTACTGAAGTACTACATGAGTTAATTCATGATTTTTCATGCATGAAGTCATGCACAATTCATGTATCATAATTATAAAGTGTAACCGATAGAACAAGACAAAACAAAGTGTTCTTGTCTCTGAATGTGATATTGTATCTAACATAGAATGACAAGAAACTATAATTAAAAAATGAACAAATTATAAATTATACAAACTATAACAGAGTGCTGGTTTAGGAGCCACTCCCTCCCCATTATGTCCTGATGCAAATCTTCAGTGTGGGCAGTGTACTTCTGTCCTGCTGACTGCTCTTGTACTTTGTGTGGAGCATCAGATGTCACATCTCCAGCCTCAGGATGATGAACACACTCACTCTTCTGCTGGTTGCTCTCTCTCTGCCCTGTGAGTTCTCTTGCTTCTTGCTGTGTT